>NC_085841.1:237489688-237664688 GCF_035594765.1 Anolis carolinensis
AAACCTTGAGTTTTCTATTTTATGTAGGAGACATATAATGTGGTGAGTGGTCATAGATTTTTGGTATCCATGGAAGGTTCTGGAATCAAATCAAAGCAGATACCATGGGTCCATTCTATTAGGAAATACCACTCTCAGTTAATCATTGCCATATATAACTTTGTTTCATTTTACTATTATGCTTTCAATGTATTTTAAAAGTTACTTCTTATTACCCACACAGTTTTCCAAGATGGGGTAAATGAAATCATCCAAGATATAGCGAAGACCAGAGGTGTCCATCTGAAGACATACAATTACGTAACACTGACGCATCCAAACCCATCTACTCTATCTGAGGGCCGGTCAGTGCATTTGATCCCTCCAATCTGTCATCACTCTGGCTGCTCAGAAGGACTGTGAAGTCAATGAAGCTCTTTGGTTGAAAAAGGCCCCCTTTATACTGCCACATAACCCAGATTAACAATGCAGATAATCCACATTATCTGCTTTGAACTGGATTATATCAGTCTACACTGATAATCTGGATTTTTATGGTAGTGTACAAGAGGCCTGTGTGGCATCTGAGGCCCCTTCCAGGCAGCTGTATAAAATCCACATTGAACTGGATTATAAGGCAGTGTGGACTCTGATAACCCAGTTCTGTGGATTATCTGCCTTGCTATTCTGGGTTATATGGCTGTGTGGAAGGGCCCTGAGAATCCTGTAACTAATTTACAGTGTGGTTATAGTAACATTATAGTTGTCGATAATCCAAACATGCAGCAGTTCTCTTTTTTGAGAACTTTAAGTCTTATCCACACCTCCATAGGAATTGGGAGCAAGAGAATTCTGCTCCTCTTAAATCCATGCATTTATTACAAAACCTAAACCTATGGGCCTGGGGATTGCAGACATTCTCGTAAAAATAGTGTGATTTTTCCAGGCTTTGGCTCATTGCACACATGGGAAAAGTAATGAGGGTTTCCCTATTATGAAAATGCATGGATTCTTATCATACCTCCTTTAGCAGGCTTAATAGAGCTTTGGTATCACATTGCCAAGTAACTCCAAATGAATATCATTCTGCTATGCCTCCTCTTTCAGGTGAATGCACTGGGGCCAATAAAGTCTTCTCATTTTATAGTTTTATGTTGGGATAGAAGGGGGCTTAATTCCGAATGGAAAGCATCCTTTGCTGTAATATAGCAAAAAGTAGATAGTACTAGGAAGGAACCAACCGTTGGGGGCCATTCTTATAAGGGTGCATCTACACTGTCAAATTAATGCCATCTGATGCCACCTTGATTGCCATGGCTCAGTGTTATAGTATCATTTAAAGAGTAGTTTGGTGAGCCAAAAGCACTCTGTGATACAGTAGTTTGGTGAGCCAAAAACACTATACCTCCTATGATTGCATATCATTGAACCATGGCTGTTAAAGTGGTTTCAAACTGCACTGATTTGCTGAGTAGATGCACCCTGAATCTTGATTTGCATCTGTGAGTCCACTTTTCCCCTTATAAATATCTTTACAGGCAATTCTTACAGTCAAAGCTTGGCTTTTTCTTACCTGAAAGGGGGGGAACTCCTGAAAAATGGATCCCCACCAAACCAATAGAACAAATGCTGTCATTACATTCAGCGTACAAAATACTCCTACCCCACTCTGTGCAATAAATATAACAGTTTATTTCCCCTCTTGTTTTTCCCCCCATTCATTAACTGAAAATAGAAGACCTGCAGGTCATTCAAGCTCTCTTTAAGACAGTGGTTCTCAACCTGGGATCCCCAAATGTTTTTGGCTTACAACTCCCAGAAATCCCAGCCAGTTTACCAGCTGTTAGGATTGCTAGGAGCTGAAGGCCAAAAAAATCTAGGGACCCCAGGTTGAGAACCACTGCTTTAATGTTTCTTCTTGTGTGTTGCGTGTCCTCCAAAAGATGGCCTCTACATCAGCCCAGGATGAATTTTCAAGGCTTTCTGCTTGCTCACACATCCCTACTTGTTTTTGTTTTTCAGATTCAAAAGTGACCTCCTCCACTTTGGCACCCTTAAGCCATCCCATGCATCCTCGCTCAATGATGTTTGGGACTTTGGGGGCAATGATCGGAGCCTGTGTTATCTGGAAAGCTTGATCCGCAACTTCCCTAGTGCTTGCCTCCTAGATAAGGAAGGCCAGTTGGCTGCTTGGTGCCTTATTGATCCTTATGGTTGCTTAACACATGGCTACACCTTCCCTCAATATCGGGGACAGGGATGGATTGGACTCATCCTACAGAATTTAGGAAGACAGATGCATGCTCTTGGCTTTCCTCTGTATGCTGCAGTTCTGGCAGAAAATGAACCCTCCATACGATCACTACTGAACCAGGGATTCCACATTCTTCCTGGGACATATTACACACTTATTTCAACACCAGTCCCCAACCCCAAACATTAGCAGAAAAGAGTAATTTCTCAAAAAATATATCCAGAAAACCATTTTTATAATTGTTTTCAAAGAAGAAACAAAGAGATGTTAGACTGGAGCGATAAGATTTAAACGCTTGATTGGTTAAATTAAATATTAAGTTTAAAGCATCGGTACTTTAAAGAGCCACATAATTCTTAATTTATTCTTAAATAAAGTGGTATTATTATTATCAGTATTATTATTATTTCCCAAGCTCAGCAAAACTGAGCTTAGAAAAGTAAATGCAGTCTACAAACATTGGAATCTTCTAGCCAGCATTAGAATGATAGTGATGTCCAAAATCTTGGGGTCCATTTCCTGTTGTGCTGGCGCCAATCAATCCCAAACAGAAACATGCCAAGATGAGAGATCCTTTATTGTTCCATTGACATAGAAAGGATTCCAGGGGAAAACATCTCAAAATCCAACATAACCCACAGCCCGGAAAATGCATGTACATTTTGTAGATGTTTGAAAGGCACTGGAGAAAATAATCGTTTGATGTATTGTCAAAGGCTTTCATGGTTGGAATCACTGGGGTGTTGTGTGGTTTCCGTTCTGTATGGCCGTGTTCTAGCAGCATTTTCTCCTGATGTTTCACCTGCATCTGTGGCTGGCATCTTGAGGATTCTGGGCCATACAGCCTAGAAACCACACAATACCCTAGTCATTTGCTGTGATTGGTACAAATAACAATCTATAATCTCATTCGTTCAAAAGTACATTTGTGTTTGCAAGGTGTACAGTTTGCAAATGGTGTACAGTATTGCAGGAAACTTAATAAACCTCTTTATTGGAGGAATAATACCCGAGCTGGTTTTCTGATGAGTTTCTTCCTGCAGGAACACATCAGCCTGGGATGAGTTTTCTTTGGAGAAACAATGTTTGCTGATTGATATTGGCCGGCAAAAGGGAAGATTGCCGTTTAAAGGTTCTCTATTTTAGATACATTTGAGAATTGAGAAATTGAGGAGTTGCAGTTTAAAATATAACGACTGTAATTGAGGCTTGTTACATTTTGTTATTTGAAATGTAACTTATTAATTTTTAAAAGTAACTCTGCAAGGTCTATGGAAAAGAGATGAATTTATTCTCTTTTCTATTTAAAATTGTATGGTATGGGCATACCCCTAAAGCATCCCCTCAGTCAGGAACCATAGTTGCATGTCTGCATACCTTTTGCAATGTTTTGTTGTATTAATTAATTATATATTGTTGAGAATCCGGGTCTAAGAAGCAGCTCATAAATAACAGAAATAACTTAATTAATTCCCCATAAGACAATGCCTGCCAATAGATACTTTTTGCAGTATTATGTTGTGACTGTTTCAAAACATAATGATAAGAGGATGAATAAGAAGGTAAAGGTAAAGGTTTTCCCCTTGACATTAAGTCTATTTGTGTCCGACTATGGAGATTGGTGCTCATCTCCATGTCTAAGGCGAAGAGATCCGCCGGAAATGAGCCTGCATCATCTGATGGGCAGAATGGAGCTCCATGGCTCAACTGGGGCCTAAGCGTCCTACGTTGATGAAATTACTAATGTGATGAGGTTGTAAATATACCAAATAGCTACTGGGAAGGAGCAACAGTAGGAAGGTACACTGGAGAAGGATCTGTCAGAGACAGAAAATTGCAATGGCATCATGGTTTGTTAGTGCTTCACATAAGGCAATTGTGAGCCATTCCTGAAGCCTTCTACCTTGAAACCCCAGTGATGAAGCAATCTAAAATGAAACCAGAGGTATCATCAGAAATCATGATTCCTGGGTTGGAAAGCAACCGGCTATTGGGGAAGAGCAGAGGAAAGATATAATTAGCACTGTGGTTACTGATGAAACTGGACTCAAACGATGCTCAGCTGTTGCCATTGTCAGAAGTAAAAGGAAATTTTTTAAAATAATTTTTATTGAAATTTATTACAATCATATATCTAAAGGGAAGGTGAAGTGAAAGAAAAAATTGAAGCTGCTCAAGAAGACAGTGATAAGTTGCTCCTGAAGCCTTCTACCTTGAAACTCCAATGATGAAACATTCTAAAAATAAATCAGAGATAGCATCAGAAAATGTGGATAACAGTGATGCCATATCAGAGGTTAAAGAAAAAAAATGAAGCTACATAAAATATAAGAATTTGGAATGTAAGAAGTATACGTAAATCAGGGAAAATAGACATTATAAACAACAATAGGGCATTAATGATCTCGTCACACGGGGGTAAAAATGGCAGCATATGCCGACCTAGCCCTGGTCACCCATGGAACCAACCAGTTCCCATCATACAATGTCACGCTGGCTCTGTGGGTGAAGAGGGGTGGAACCGGCACCCTGCCGCCATCGCGGCAACATGGGAGGCTTCCCGTGTTGCCTTTGATTTCAATGTGGGAAATCTGTGCACTTCACAAGCGCACCACACTTTCCCCCATGGGATCAACAGCCAGAGGAGCTAGGCAATGCGGGGCATGGGGCAGCAGCTTTCCCAAAGCAAAGTGAAATCCACCTTTTTCGGTGGCCGTGTGGTGAGGTAGATAGAAACTGTCATACTTGAGATGATCGAGCTAAAGGGGGCAGGAACTAAATATTTTGTTGGATAATTACATTTAATCAATGGAATATTTTAGCACACAGTTCCCACTGCTTCAATAGTCCATCAGTGGTTGGGTGTAGCAACTGGTTTCCTTTCTGTTTTCACAGTCAGGTTTATTCCATTGCTGGTAGAGGTGAAGATACTCTCACACCTTTTGTCCATCTACAGAAGCTAACCTGATTGACAGGTGAATCTATTTTCACAGTTAATGCTGATATACCTTTCTCTGCCACACTTGTGGGTGACATCCTAGATTTGGAGTTCAGGACAATGTGCCTGGAGCATGAATTGTCTTCCTCCAACATAGAAAGCTGGGAGAGGTCTGCTTCTGATGCTGCTCAATCTGTCTTCCCCAGAACCTTCTACTTGAGGAAACTGCCTCACATTGCTTGCTTTTATGGCTAATTGGACTGGTGGGTTTTTTTAATCTTTAAAATTGTCTTGAACTAAGAACTTATCAAACAGTGGACCTGTTATTTGTGAAAAAGACATATGACTATCCTGTGCCCATGTCTGCCCTAGAGATGATTTAATGTCTTCTAACCACTTCATCACACAGTTTTCGGAAAACGTCCTAGGATGCTTCCAAGAAGCTTCCTCGACCGAGTCTGCCGGATGTCATCATATGACGTAAGGCTTCTTCCTGCTGGGCTCCGTAGAGGAAAAATCCTGGTAGCATGCTAGGTCACTTCCCAGAAAACACGGAAGGTTTTCCGTGTTCTAATTCAGAAGAAATGGGGGGGGGGATGTTTCCCTCCATGGAATAAGGTAAGGAGAACAACAGGCAATGCGTGGCAAGGGACAAGGCTTTCCTTCCGCTGCCTGCCAGATCCGCCACACTGTGTGGTGAATTCCCCTGCTGCTGCCTGCCTTATTGACGTCAGTGTGATGAGCTCCCAAGTCTGAGAATTACAGGGGCAATATTACATAATATATCAACAGATTAAAAAAATTATTCTCAAGTCCAGAGTTGTCATGATAGGTAAAGGTAGGTTTTCTACTATTCCAAGCAGTAGAGTAAGTACATGAGGAAAATGCACTGGTGGGTTGTAGAGTCGGGTGTTGTGTGCACATGTTACTGTCACATGCCACTATGCAGCTAGTGTCCAACCCCTCCAAGAAATTAATGTTGATGCCAAGGATTAGCCTGGCACAGTTAATATTATACACTTGCCTGAGGTGTACTCTGAACTTACAGAATCGGGTCATTTCAAAACAAAACTGTGTTTCATCCAATCTTCCTTTCCCACTTGGATGGCAAAGCTTGACTCTGTTCGTTGTTCTTCTCTCGGGAATAAAATATTGCTTTTCTGGTTGACAAAAAGCCACATTAAAGATTCCTACCAAGGCTGATGTCAGATATTCCTGCAGCTCTGTACTAAGATTTTCTTTTCTTCTTCTCTTCTAGGTAAGTAGTAACCGTCACTGAGGATGAAACAAACACGTATTGCGTTTCCTTGAAACTGGAATATTGGTTTTGGGGTGTTTATATTTAATGCTCACTTTGACACAAAATATGCAATTAGAAGAAATGTACAGTTTCAAAAATGATAATGTACTGTTAGGAAAATGGGAATGCACATTAAATGTTTATTATACAAGTCATGGTGTTTATTGGGGCCATTTTGGTGAAAACAGTAGAAACTCCATATTGGAAATGTATTAGTTTTTGCAGTAGAGCTTTGATGAGGCAGAAGGAAAGGCTCTTCCACTGGTGCATGTGTCACTAAACTGGTATTCAGAAACTGTGTAAGCTCTTAAGACTGTCATGTTAGTTCATGGACTAAGGCAGATTAAAAGATGAATTGTTACAGTGTCACAGAATAGAAATTACAGATGAGAATTAAGGATTTTATCGCACAATGTTACTATCCCATGCCATTCACATTATTAGGGATAACAGCAATTTATTAGCATGATGGCCCTTGCTATCACACCTCTCCAAATTGTGTGCAACTGCAATGCATCAGTGATCTGATTTAGCAGTATAACTCTGCCCTCCCATATTTCCACAACTCTGTTGGAAGAAACTTTTAAACTCCAGCAAAGTTTAATGTATTTATTTTTAAAACCCTTATCTTATTTGCTGCGGGGGGAAGAATGGGAGAGGAGGACAATCCTGCCCCAGACATCACTTCTGTGTTTTTACAGAAGTGCCTTTCTGACTCATTGCACAAGTGCCAGAATCGCATTGCAATCTGGAGCTACTGACCGGAAAGCTCACTGATCGGGTTTGCTGTGGAGAAGTGGCAGACAAGCAATGGTGGCACATGTCATAGTGCAATAGGCACTCTCACTAAAGGTGACAGTCCTGCTCCCATGGTGGTTTGCTATCTGTGTGTGATAAAGTCCTATTTTTTTCACGTCAGGAGTGACTCGAGAAACTACAAGTCGCTTCTGGTGTGGGAGAATTGGCCGTATGCAAGGATGTTGCCCAGGGGACACCTGGATGTTTGATGTTTTACCATTATGGGAGGTTTCTCTCATGTTCCCACATGGGGAGCTAGAGCTGATAGATGGAAGCTCACCCTGCTTTCTGGATTTGAACCACTGATCTTTCGGCCAGCAGTCTATGCCACTGGGAGCTCCATAAAGTCCTATAAAACTGTACTATAAGCAAGGAGCAAACCATGCTTTGTGTTTATCTGGCTTTTCCTCTTTAGTATGAGGACATTCGTGCTGATGGAATATCTGCTTTGAAAAATTGTGTAGGTGCCCCCCCCCCCCATGTATCTACCACTCCTCTGGTATTCCATAAATAAAAAAATGGTTCATTTAAAGCTACATATAAATCGGATTTTGCAAATGCACAGAAGTTGCTCATATCTGGTGGAAAGATTTTATAAGTACAGTAGAGTCTCACTTATCCAACACTCGCTTATCCAACGTTCTGGATTATCCAACGCATTTTTGTAGTCAATGTTTTCAATGCATCGTGATATTTTGGTGCTAAATTTGTAAATACAGTAATTACTACATAGCATTACTGCGTACTGAACTACCTTTTCTGCAAAATTTGTTGTCTAACATGATGTTTTGGTGCTTAATTTGTAAAATCATAACCTAATTTGATGTTTAATAGGCTTTTCGTTAATCCCTCCTTATTATCCAACATATTCGCTTATCCAACGTTCTTCCGGCCCGTTTATGTTGGATAAGTGAGACTCTACTGTAATCATGAGAAACAAGGACTGAAAAAGCTATTGACTTTTTACTGTGGTTCTCAACCTGTGGGTCCTCAGGTGCTTTGGCCTACAACTCCCAGAAATCCCAGCCAGTTTACTAGCTCTTAGGATTTCTGGAAGTTGAAGGCCAAAACATCTGGGGACCCACAGGTTAAGAACCACTGACTTATTGGTTGCCAAAGGGCATACGGACCATGCAGTTTCACTTCACATAACAAGTCATTCCAGATTTGAGAAAATATGTGTGTGCCATCCACAACCTGAAAATATACCTGTTTAGAAGACTGATGTTTGTCCATCTCTCACCTATTTCTCCAGGTGCTTCGCAACCACACCTCCATCTAGCCAGCTATGTTGATCCTGACCTGTGCCTCAAAGTTGCAGTTTCTGGAGGGTGTTCTGAAAAGGAGCCTGCCTCAGGCACTTCCGGTAAGATTCAGTCATCCTTGTGCCTAGGTTTCATGACCAGCTTTTCCTGGACAGTTAACAAGGATCTAGAAGGGCATCACCTGAAGTTTGGATTTCACAGATACCTACGGTACAATAATGTTAAAGTGACTACTAATTTTAATAATTAGTTTCTGAGATACACTTCATTAAGAATAAGGAATAGATATTATCAAGATTACCCTCTAACATGCCATTGTGGCTTTATTTATTTATTTATTTACAGTATTTATATTCCGCCCTTCTAACCCCGAAGGGGACTCAGGGCGGATCACATTGTACACATATAAGGCAAACATTCAATGCCATATGACATAGAACAGAGACAGAGACAGACGCAGAGGCAATTTAAACCTTCTCCAGCTTCCAGCTTCCTGAGGGTATGCTTGACTCTGGCCACAGGGGGAGCAGCTGCTTCATCATCCACTGCAATAGCAACTTCCTCATTCCAACAGCAGCTGGGTGATTTTTATGGTATCATAAATTAGTCTCCCCACATATAAGTGGTACCTAAATTTCCTACTTAATAGATGCAACTATCTTTCGGGTTGCTTAGGTCAACAACGAGCAGGAGCTATATTTTTATTTTAATTGTCGAGTGCTCACCCTGACACGGGCTGGCCTCGAACTCATGACCTCTTGGTCAGAGTGATTTATTGCAGCTGGCTGCTAACCAGCCTGCGCCACAACCAAAAAGCATTTTATAGCAGAAAAATAAGAGCAAAAGAATGATGGATGAAGACTTGACATGATCTTTTCGAATTTGACCAAGACAAACAACTATTGGCAGAAGGCCATTAGTTTCAGTGATAGTCTTACAGAAAATATTTAAAAGATTTAATGTGGCGCAGCAGGTTAAACCTCTGAGCTGCTGAACTTGCTGACCGGTTCGAATCTAGGGAACGGGGTGAGCTCCCACTGTTAGTCCCAGCTTCTGCCAACCTAGCAGTTTGAATGTGAGTAGATCAATAGGTAATGCTCTGATGGGAAGGTAATGGCATTCTATGCAGTCATATCGGCCACATGACCTTGGAGGTGTCTATGGACAACGCCGGCTCTTTACTTAGAAATGGAGATGAGCACCAACCCCCAGAGTCGGACACGACTAGACTTAATGTCAGGGGAAACCCTTTACCTTTACCTTAAAAGAATATATAATTGTGAATTAAACAAATCAGAATTTGGATGTGGTGGTATACAAATTATAAAAACTTAAATTGGTAAAATGTACTGACACTTGTTAAAAATAGAGATGGAAGAAGAACAAGTAAAAGGTTGTATAATAAAGAGAGTATAGTATTTGAATATGTTATTCAATTAGAACAATGGAAAAATTATAGTCAAAAGTTTAGTCATATTTTTAAAAAGAAAGTAAGATAGCCTTTTGTGCCATCGACCAGCTGCCTGTAATATTCAGGTGTTCTTTAAACATAACTAAAATTACTATTAAATATTGGAAGTTGCTTTTCAAAATATAGTTAACATGATAACTAGTTACTTTGATAGCCTCTTTTAAAATTAATTAATTAATTAATGGACTTAATTATTTTTATGGTGCTTTCCGAGCTCTATGAATAGCCTTATGACTTCATCCTCTGTATAATTTATTATGTATTTGCTGAAACCTTTTACATTACATTAGAAGGCACATTACATTCCGACTCCTGTAGAAAACCGAATTAATAAATGAATAATACCCCAAAAATAACTTTATTCTTCTTGAATTTTCCTAACTTGTGGGCATAGTGGCATCTTTTGGCGGTTTATTACTCTATCTACTGTGAAAAGGGTGTGCATCCTAAATCTCTCATTTTCTAAATTCACGTAAGAATAAAAAGAAAATCTTAAAATCCCTGGAAATTACTTTTTCTCACAGGGGGTTTACTCTAACACTGTAATAATTTTCATTACATTTAATATTATCCTGGAAGTGCTGTGCTCAGTTTTTGTTCTGTGTCGGCCTAACTTCATATTTCTTCAAAAGGTTTACGGGGCAGTGATGCACATCAACCGTGGAAACCCTGCTCAGCATGAAGTGGTGGTAGACTCTTGGCCTGAGTTTAAAACTGTGCTTACACGCCCACATAAAGGGGTAGGTCATGAAATCTTAGTACTGGAGAGGTTCATTCTTCCCATACAGTCAACTCCAAGCTGTGTGGAGGACTAGCTAAAACAATAATGCAACCCAATGTAAAATATTAAAACGATGTCCTTCTCTGAATTGTTAAAAGCAACTTCTTCAGGCTACTGGCAGCCTTCAGTGGATCTCAAAATCAGCTCCTTGAGGTGGTCCTTTATCTTGGGATTAACCAGTAACATCCACCAAGCCCCAATTTACCTGTTTTGAATCTCTATATCATGTGTCCTTTCACTTCTATGAAGGTTCCCTAAATGTATCCTCTCTTTTCCTCTATAACCATGTTGGTTTCAATTTATGTGGAAATTTATTTATTTACAGTATTTATATTCTGCCCTTCTCACCCCGAAGGGGACTTAGGGCGGATCACAATGCACACATATACATGGCAAACATTCAGTGACTTACGACATATATAGACAGACACAGAGGCAATTTAACATTTCAGCTTCCGGCTTCATGAGGGTAGGCTCGATTCTGGCCATGGGGGAGCTTGTGACACTGACTCCTTGATGGAGTGCTTCCTCATTCTGCCACATGCTGCTGGAGTTTTTTTTATGGTATCGTAAATTAGTTAAATTAGCCTCCCCACATAAAGTGGTACCTTAATTTCCTACCCAACAGATGCAACTGTCTTTCAGCTGCATAGGTCAACAGCAAGCTAGACTGTTAATGGTTGGGAGCTTACTCCGACCTGGACTGGCTCGAACTCATGATCTCTGAACATCAGGAAGAACTTCCTCACTGTGAGGGCTGTTCGGCAGTGGAACTCTCTGCCCTGGACTGTGGTGGGGGCTCCTTCTTTGGAGGCTTTTAAGCAGAGGCTGGATGGCCATCTGTCGGGGGTACTTTGAATGCGATTTCCTGCTTCTTGGCAGGGAGTTGGACTGGATGGCCCACGAGGTCTCTTCCAACTCTATGATTCTATTATTCTATGATTCTCGGTCAGTAGTGATTTATTGCAGCTGGCTACTAACCAGCTGTGCCATAG
Source organism: Anolis carolinensis (assembly GCF_035594765.1). Taxonomy (NCBI): domain Eukaryota; kingdom Metazoa; phylum Chordata; class Lepidosauria; order Squamata; family Anolidae; genus Anolis; species Anolis carolinensis. Next base: position 237,501,470 of record NC_085841.1, read on the forward strand.
CCCGGTCCAAATGTTCCTCTCGTGGAGCCCACTACTTTATCCATAAACAATTCACTCATCACTAGCTTTGCGGCACTTTATCATCTCTGGGAAATGATCACAGTGGCCATCTTCTTCTCTGACATTGGCACCTACCAAAAGAATTCAGTTTTTCTGGGTTGGCTTCATTTGACTGTATTTTTTCATTGCTCTTCAACACTAATCTGATTCATCTGTCTCACCAGTAGCCCAGCCCCACTTCGTGCATCTTGGCAGTAGCTATAATTTCCTGATGTAGCTTTATGCTATTCTCTGCAGGTGGTGAAAGACAAACAGGATTTTTATGCCAATTTGCATGCTGCTTTCTATTCAGACATGGACACCTGTCGAGCTCTCTTGGAAAATGAGGACATCATTGACTGGGGCAGAGCTTTTCAGCTGCAAGGTGGGTCCCTGCAAGTGAACAATAAACACATTGGCTGAATTGTCCCTGTGATGGAGATGTCAATACAAACTGGAGACTGACAGCATATTTCCCACCTCATTAGATGCTCACTTGCCTGCTTGACCCTCATAATTTTAGAACATGGTAGAATGAGAAACCAAAAACAACCTGTACACCACTCGTTGGGCCAAGTCAACTTTGTCAGCTGTTGTTCATACAAGAACCCAAGACAGGAATTCTAAAATCATGGAACATGTCACAAATAATATGTAGCCAATATGGAGCCATGTTGTTGGCTGTCACTGATGCATTCAAATCAATGTATGTACTGTCAGAGCCAATCAGTGAGTTCCTAAAAAAATCTTGCAGGTCAGGAAAGAAGGTAACAGGTTAGTGGCAGTTGGTATCAATACCATGGAAATATTCATATCTTAATTTTTTTTCTCATGGACAATTATGGAACATAAACTGACCTTTTGTATTTAATGAACAGACCCACAAAATTCATTAAACATTTAATCACTTTTCCTCTAGGACATTTCGTACAGTGTATTCTCTTTCTTTTTGAGCTTTCAGTTGGGTTCTTAATGGTGAGAGTAAGAGTGTGAGCAATGAGGAGGAAACTGCCTTTGGGGAAAAGAAAACATACTTCCTTAATTTCATTGGAGCAAGATCTGAGATGAAACTTAAGAGACTGTTATAACAATCTGCTGAGTAATTGTAAGGGAGGTGTGTGTGAAGGGTAAGGCCAGGGGAAGATTGAAAAGGGAGAAGGGAAGGAGGATGAGCAAAGACTGGAAGATGCTCTTGGTAATGAACTATTTGCCAGAGTTTTATTGATCCAAATGGCAAAGGGGCTGCTTTCACCATGCAAGTCAAAACATTTGCCATTCCTCTTCCAGGAAAAGACGACCAATCTGCAATAGTGAGTCTCTTCAGTTTTCTACACAGACCCACACAATTTTCGGGTGGAATGTGGTCCGCCTTAGTATGCACCCCAGTGATACACCAAATCCTTTCCCCTAGATGTACATTGTCTATTGTACTGTATATTCCTTATATTTGTACCTTAAAAAGCAGAAATTATCTACACTTGGCGAGATTAAAGTTGGCCATCCATATTCACAGATTCAACCATCACCATTGTATTTGTATATAACATGACATTAGTGTTCATCGATTTTTGGTGTCCACAGAAGATCCTGGGAACAAACCGCAGCAGATACCAAGGGTCCATTATATAATTCCACTCTCAGATCATTCATTTTAGAATTATGCTTTCAGTGGCTATGCAAATGCAGTAGTTTAAAATTGCCTCCTGTTCACACAGCTATCCAAGATGGGACGTATGAAATCATCAAAGATATAGCAAAGGTCAGAGGTGTCCATCTGAAGACATATAGTTACTTGCCGCTGATGCACCCAAACCCATCTACTCTATCTGAGAGCCGGTGAGTGTGTTTGATCCCTCCAACCTGCCATTACCCTGGCTGCTCTGAGGGACTGTATGTAGCTCTTTAGTTGAATAAGAGGTATCTGAGAATTCTGTAACCAACTTATATGATATTTGTAGTAACATTACAGTTGCAGATAGTCCAAACACACAGCAGAACAGTCTTTGTGAATTTTAACCTCAAACACACCTCTATCAGAACTGTGAGCAATACAACTCTGCTTCTCCTGAAACCATGTTCCTATTGCAAAGTCTGACCCTATGGGCCTGGAGGATTGCTATTAAAAATAATATGACTTTTCTAGGTTTTGGTCCATTGCACATGTGGCAAAAGTAATAAGGATTTTCTTATTAACAAATTGCGGGGATTCTTATCATACCTCCTTTAACAGGCTTAATAGAGCCTTACCATCACATTGTCAAGCACCCGCAAATGAATATCATCCTGCTATGCCTCCTCTTTCAGGTGAATGCATCCAGACTAGTAAAGCTTGTCATATCTATAACTTTTATTTCATATTGCTAACTTCTGGTTCAGTTCAAATGTTTGGATACCATCTCTTTTCTGCAAATGGAGAAAATTGGCTTGGCAACAGGAGGAACACCAATTAAATAATTAGTCATTTAGATAAAGGGCAAACATGCCAATGCAAAGATATGCTGAGTTGGGATGAAAATTCAGACATTCACAAAATTCTCTGACCAGCTTGGCCATGCTTCCTGGGAAACTGGAGCAGCTGGAGTGCTAAATGCAATGCTTTGAGACTCTATCAGAAGGTGAGGCACACATGGTGAGGGAAGGTCTAGACCAGTGGTTCTCAACCTATGGGTGCCCAGATGTTTTGGCCTTCAACTCCCAGAAACCCAAACAGCTGGTAAACTGGCTGGAATTTCTGGGAGTTGTAGGCCAAAACACTTGCAGACCCACAAATTGAGAACCACTGATCTAGACAAAAGAGGTTAGTATAGTAGACATTTCTCCACCAGGTGCTATCACTGTTTAGGAAACAGGCTTACCTTTCCTGAATGCTTCGGAACACTTCCACTGATGACGGCACCAGCTATCACAACCTGTCCCAAGATATTTGGATTGTGGTGTTTACCATTGCATCTCTGTTTCTTTTCTCTTTTTTTAAACTAGCAAAACTATTATTCAATACTATTGACTGAAATCATAACGGCATTCAAAAGAACAACAAAGAATGTGTGCTAATATGGTCTCACTTGTGGCAGATATTAGACCGATTTGTGTGCATATAGAACATGGCTGGATGAGCAATGAAATATTCTAACAGTGTGGATAGTTCAGTTCCTTCCAAGAAATGCTTTTACTGTGCAATTGCACTGCCTCATTCTGTTGGGTAACAGAAGATCCAGATATTGTTGTCTTCAGTTTTCCATTGTTTCATCTGTCTTTCTTCCATTCTGTACAACTGTTCAAATTGTGAGTAGAAGGAATCTTGTGTATGGAAAGCATCCTCTACGCAGTGGTTCTTAACCTGTGGGTTCCCAGATCTTTTGGCCTTCAACTTCCAAAAATCCTAACAGCTGGTAAACTGGCTAGGATTTCTGGGAATTGTAAGCCAAAACACCTGGGGATCCACAGGATGAGAATCACTGCTCTACTGTAATTTGGCAACAGAACGGCAATAATGATAGTGCTAGGAAACACCCATATGGAGGTGATCCTTATAAGGGTGCAAATTAATGTAGTTTGAAATCACTTTAACATCCATGACTCAATGCTGTGGAATCATGAGATATGTAGTTTGGTGAGCCACATGCATTCGTTGGCAGAGAAACCTAAAGACTTTGTACAGCTGCAGGTCTCATGATTCCACACCATTGAGCCATAGTGTCAAACTGCACCTATTTGACAATATCAATGCACCCTCAAACCTGATTTGCATCTGTGAATCCACCTCTTCCCTTATAAATATCAGGGAGATTAGGTTAGCCCCCTCCCTATCCTCCTTCAGAAAACAACTAAAAACTTGGATGTTCCGGTTGGCCTCTGGTGAGACAGTCACGAGATAATCAGCTACAGATGGTATTAATAATCTATCCTGCATGTTATTAGGTCCTTACCTTCTATGCAATTCACCATTTTATTTTGCATTGCTGCCTCAGTTTCCTCACCCATGGAGATGATAGAACTGTGCCCGGTGGTTGACTGATATTATTAACTACTGTTATAATATTCTTGTTCTATGTTGTATTCTTCTTCTTCATTCACTCAGTCATTTTCGACACTTTCTGACCTCATAGACCAGTCCATGCCAGAGTTCCTTGTCGGCCATCGCCGCCCCCAGCTTCTTCAAGGTCAAGCCAGTCACTTCAAGGATACCATCCCTCCATCTTGCCCTTGATCGGCCTCTCTTCCTTTTTCCTTCCATTTTCCCCAGTATTGTATTGTATTATTGTTTTATCTTTTTATACTGTGAATTGTGTTTATGTTGTTGTTTATTTTGTTCAATTATGTCGTCGGGCTTTGCCCCATGTAAGCTGCCCTGAGTCCCTGTGGGGAGGTGGTGGTGTGATACTCTAGGCTGCGTGAGCACTGGAAACCAGACACTAAGCCAATAAACAGTCTAATATCTTTATTAAAGAATTGAAGAAATAAGACAAAAATAAGCAGAATATATAGTCCATCAATAGACCTTCTGGGAAAGGTCAAATATAGTCCAGTAGTATAAAGTCCAATGTCCAATATTAGAGTTTAAAGGTGAAAATCCAGTTAACCGAAACACACTCAAACTTCCAAGCAGTTTGAGTGGGGAATAATCCGGATCTTAAGCAAAGGTTCCAAAGAGACCAGTCCAAAGGCAATGAATTCAAGGCAAGGCAAGGCAAGGAAACAAGACAAGGCAAGACTGGAAATAGAGGATCCAAACGTGATCCGGACTTGGCTTGAAGGCGAGGCGTTGCGCCCAATCTACACACAAGTAGAACACCACAAGGACTAGAGGCGAAGTTAACACTCCAACTGACACGTTGACACCGCGCTGGCTAGCCAGCGCGCAGAACTTTTAAGGAACTTCAAATCTCCCTTTCAAACAGGTGTCCAACACTTTTCCCAGGGGAAAAACTAGCTAGAGACAACATCTTCAGCAGATGCGAGCCTCCCTGGAAACTCTCAAGGGAAACGGGCTAATTAACATTCTATCTGGCAACTAATCTTGCGCTTCTCCTGAGACCGGCTTTCTCCTAGCGGCTCGATTCCCAAAACAGCCTCCTTTGGAAAGGAGGGGAACCGCTGGGAACAGACTCAGCTTCAAGGGCTCTTTTAATGAGCTCTGGGCTTGAATTGTCAACAGGGAGCATCTGGAAGGAAGCGGACTCTTGCTGAGTCAGCAAAATTCCCAAATCCTCATCGCTCTGGTCCGCAAAGAGTACCGGGTCATGACCCAAAGACCTCTGTGACATCACAGGTGGAGGGATATAAATACATTATTATTATTATTATTATTATTATTATTATTATTATTATTATTATTGGTAATTCTTACAGTCAAAGCCTGGCTATTTCCCACTTGAAAGGAAGGAATCTCCTGAAAAATAGATCCATACCAAACCAATAGAATAAATGTTGCCATTCTCGTCAGTGTACAAAATATTCCTGCGCCCAAGTTGTGCATTAAACATAACAGTTAATATCTCCGCTCATTTTTCCATTCATTAAGAGAAAGTAGAAGACCTTCAAGTCATTCAAGCTCACGGCTTTTGCTTGAAAGATTCTTCCTACTTGCTCACTCATCTCTACTTGCCTTTATATTTCAGGTTCAAAAGTGACCTCCTCCACTTTGGCACCCTCAACTCATCCCATGCAGCCACACTCAATGACGCTTGGGACTTTGGGGGCAATGATCGAAGCCTGCGCTATCTGGAAAGCTTGATCCGCAACTTCCCTAGTGCTTGCCTCCTAGACAAGGAAGACCAGTTGGCTGCTTGGTCCCTCAGTGATTCCTATGGTTGCTTAACACATGGCTACACCTTCCCTCAGTATCGGGGACAGAGGTGGATTGGACTCATCCTACAGAATTTAGGAAGACAGATGCATGCTCTTGGCTTTCCTCTATATGCAGGAGTTCTGGCAGAAAATGAACCTTCCATACGATCACTACAGCATGAGGGGTTCCATGTTTTTGCTGGAACATATTATATGCTTATTTTGACACCAGTCTCCAATCCCAAGAATTAACAGGAGTAATTTCTCCAGAAAATTGGGACAACCATTTCTGAAATGGTTTGAGAGAAGAAACAAAGAGATGTTGTGCTGGAGTGATAAGATTTAAAGGATTGCTTTGGTCAAATTCAAGATTAAGTTGAAAACTTAAAGATCTATGTGATTCTTAATTTTCCAAGATCACCAAAACTGAGTTTTGAAAAGTATTACAGATGAGAAATACCAGTATCATATAACCACCATTAAAATGATAGTATCTGGAAGCTATGGTCATAGAAATAACTATTTCTGAGTGTTAATCAAAGATACAGATATTCCTAAAGCATATGTTTTAAAAGACTCTTGATCTCCTCACTACACTCCTTTTTCTAAACTTTTATATATTTTTAAACATCTATTAAACTAAATTATTTAATAACTAACAATAACACAATTACATTACATTATGGCTGTAAATTCATAGAGGATTACTTAACTTCTTTTGCAGAATAAGTGTTACTTCTAGATACTGTACCTTTTCTGTTTCACTAAACGATAAAGAAGGAATGACACATTGCTGTATTGTGGGTGGTGACTTGTAGATACCGTATGATGTTGTGACTATTACAAAGCATAGAAGTAAGAGGAGGGATGAGAAAGTAAAGTGTCAAAATCTATGAAGTTTAATAGACACATGTCCATATGGATAAACATCTGAACAGCATATCACTGAAAAACAGGAGAAAAACTGCCCTCAAAGTATAGTATAAATGTTGATTTCTTATAATGGCACTACTTTTCTTTGGTGACAGGATCACATGAGAACAGGTGATGCTGATGGTGATGCTGATGGTACAGTAGTATTCTGATGGGTGTGACTATGTTCGGAGAATACCAGCTCTGTGATTACTACAGCTAGTGCAGAAACACCTTCAACATGACAAATATTATAGACTCTGCTGTTCTGGACTGCTTAATGAAGTGTGACTTCATGTGCTATGGGTCTTGGGTTTTGCCAGGATGTTCCCGTTGTTGTCATCTCTGCATTCATTTGTCCCTTTCTTTTGGGGTGTTATTTGTGGTAATGTCTACGCTGTCCATTTCCCCATTTTCCCCACAAACAATGTAACAGAACATACTTTTTCTGGAATGTGTAGGACTTAAAAAGAAATCTGCCTGAAAATGGGAATTAAATATTGTTGCCAGTGCTGGCAATTACTTGAAAATAGTTTTGGAACCGTAAAAACTAGAGATGTAAAGGCTGTCCAAAATTATTCAAAAACATGTTTTTCAAGTGCTAGGAAACCTGTGAGGAGAATCCTAGACTAATACAATTCTTTGCAGTTCAAAATTAGCATGCAGATTGGGATGGGGGGAGGTTGTGTGTGTACAAAAGTCAGCATTTTCCAAGCACAAATATAGTATATTTGTAAATAAATGCTACTTTCTAAACAGAAAATTCTATAGTTCAGCACTTATCCTGCCAAAAATAATTGGTTACAAAATCTTCATGCGTGAATTTTGTGAAGAAAAAATCCTGAAATGTGAATAGATTTTGAAAAGATTTTTTTGCTTTCATACATATTATTATTATTATTATTATTATTATTATTATTATTATTATTGACAAAAAACAACAGGAAAAACTCAGCCACTATCAGGACCTCAATATTGAACTTCAAAGACTCTGGCAGAAACCAGTACAGGTGGTCCCGGTGGTGATCCGCACATTGGGTGCTGTGCCAAAAGATTTCAGCCGGCATTTGGAAACAATAGGCATTAACAAAATTACGATCTGCCAACTGCAAATTGCCACCCTGCTGGGATCTGCGCGCATCATCCGAAAATACATCACACAGTCCTAGACACTTGGGAAGTGTTCAACTTGTGATTTTGTGATACGAAATCCAGCATGTCTATCTTGTTTGCTGTGTCATAATAAAATAATAATTACAGCTACTACTACTACTACTACTACTACTATTTTATTTTTGTATCCTGCCTCTATCTCCCCGAAGGGACTCGAAGTGGCTCACATCGGGACAAACCCGATCAAACATGGATTAAAAACATACTTAGGAAATTAAAACATCATATCACATAAAACCACATAAAACACATCAGCAGCAGTTTAGGGCCTGAGCAATAATAGTTACTAGGAATTCAGAGGGTCTGGGTTTGTGCAAAAAACTTTGGGTAGGGCCTACTTGATGGAATCAAGCAGTTATAAATACGGTGGAGAACTGTAATCATACTAATACCTATAGGACAGTGATAAAGTACAGTAGCTGAGATGAGGTCTCATTGGGCTGAGCTTTTTGTAAGTTTACTTACTCAAAAGCACACTGGAACATCCATGTTTTTAGGTCCTTATGAACAACATGGGCGCCAGTCTAATTTCCCTGGGCAGAGAGTTCCAGAACCGAGGGGCCACCACCAAGAAGCCCCCCTCCCTCGTCCCCACCAACTGTGCTTGAGACATTTGTTCAATAAGAACTTTTTGTGAATAGAAAAAGAGGTGTTTTATACCACTCAACCACTTGAATAAGCAGCTTTGTTAATTATGTCATACAATATAAATATCAGTAGGTTTATATAAAACAAGTAACTCTCTTTAAAATGTATAGAGGAACACATCTGTAGTGCAAGGACAGCAAAATATGCGTGTTTCCTCTGCAAGATACTAGACCTTGGACAATAGAAAAAGTAAAATCTACTGGTGATAAGATTCTGCCAAGAAAGGAAAGAAATTAGAATTTAAAATTAAAAACAATAATCCCTTCAGACCTTGAGAAATTTAATATCTCCCAGTCTTATAAAAGCCTACAGATTTTCCAAACAAGCCCTTTCTGTTTAGCCTAGACAAGGAGACATGTCATTGAATGTTATCTACTTTCCTAACATTTGCTCCTAAAATGAAAAGTCCAGTCTTTATTCACATACTTTCATTTTGCCAATAGACAAATTTATTTATTTAATATTTATTTACTACATTTATATCCCGCCCCTCTCACCCCAAAGGGGACTCAGAGCGGCTTACAAATTAAATTTACATACAATATTATATTATTAGCATAGCACAATACTGGCAATAAATTACTATATTGTACTATATCAATATATTATAATATTATTATTAATATTACATGTAATATATAGTATATAATTAACATTATTATATTGTATTACAAAATAATATTATTAATATTATATGCATATCTATATATGTAGTCTGGACTTTTTGTGCCATTGTTGCTATTGTATGACTTCAAGTTGTTTAGTGGCTTCATAAAGGCTATGGGCAGTGCGCAAGTACTAGAATAATGTTACATTATTTGATATAACGTAGGAATTATGTGGGTGTGTAGCCCTATGAAAAAGGCAGAGAAACTACAGGCTGAAATTTGTCAAGCTATTTAGTTAATAAAAGCATTTTTTAGAATCTTGGGGTGTGTCTCCCTTCTCTCTTGTGGATTTTTATAAGTGATTTTCAGTTATTTTCATGTAAAACCAACTAAATAGAGCTTGGGAGTAGCAAGCTACAAGCAACACAATTACATTTCAAAACTAGTGCAGTGAATAGGAACATGGCCTTGGTGGGTTTGTGGACTAGCAGTGGTCAAGGGAGCATCACTTGTGCTGGTGCGGAATAGTTTCTGTGCTACAGGAATGTGCCTTTGGAAAGGCTACCCCTGCCTCTCCAAAGGATAAAAATGTATAATTTCTCAGTGCTGCAAAATGGTGTCATTCCAGGAAGGAGATCTTTGTGATACCACAAAAACTTCCTTCAAACAAAAATTAAAATTAGGGAATCAAATGAGTCTTATTCCTCCGTCCATTCATTTGTTTCAAGGCATTTTGTCTCAGGATAGGGAGGAAATGCAGACCAGCGACTTCATCAGATGAAGGCAGAGAAGCGTTGTGGCAACGGAGCCTGGTTTACACCCAACTCCTCATCCAAAAAAGGCAGAAGAACCGAAGAGGAAACAGGGGACATGGGGGAAGGCAGAGTATAGACTCCGATGGTAGGGAACAAAGCCAGATGGGTTCCTTGTGTTGCTCAACCATTTCCACCACTGTCCCTCACTTTACAAATGGCCATTTGATGAGGTCCTTAAAAGTTATATTTCTCTTCACTTGTTTAAAATTTGGACAGTTCTCTCTCAGTGGAATTTAAGATCCAATGAAACTTATCTCATGGGTAGTTGATTTTTTTTTATGTTCCTTACATCAACTACTTCTGCCATGATAGAGATTTTTTTAAATTCTTGTGGATGCTCTCAGGTAAAGGTAAAAGTTTTCCCCTGACGATAAGTCCAGTCGTGACCGACTCTGGGGGTTGGTGCTCATCTCCATTTCTAAGCTGAAGAGCCGGCGTTGTCCGTAGACACCTCCAAGGTTATGTGGCCGGCATGACTGTATGGAGCTCCGTTACCTTCCCGCCGGAGCAGTACCTATTGATCTACTCACATTTGCATGTTTTCGAACTGCTAGGTTGGCAGGAGATGGGGCTAACAGCGGGCACTCATTCCGCTCCCGGGATTTGAACCTGGCACCTTTTGGTCCGCAAGTTCAGCAGCTCAGTGCTTTAACGCACTGTGCCACCAGGGGCCCCTTATAATATAAGTATTTCTCACAGGAGAAATGTGTATCAGTGCAAAAACAACTAAAATAAACTTTAATAAATTTGCCAGATATTTGATGGATCAAGTCTTCTATATCCCCAGGAACCTGCTGTCAATAAGGAAAGAAAGTATTGGGGAAGGATTTTTCTCAGTGTCAAAATTTCAGTGTAAACATTTTCTTTGGATTTTATAAACTACTGTCTCTAGCCACCAGGTGCCGCCTTTATCCCCATGAAATGCAGTGATGCTGTTCTTTTTAAGGCTTTACATTTTATTTGGTCCATGAAAATGACTGCAAAAGCTTAGGGTTAACCCTTTCATTAGTGTTTGTCAACAAACATGGAGGAAACTTGGAAATTCAAGCAAGGATTATATCATGCTGTTCATAAAAACTCGAAGGTCAATCTCCTTAGCAACAAAGATGTAAAGATGAAAATGTTCACAATACAGGTGTAAGGCTAAAATTTTATACTTTCCTGGCACTGAGTCTCACAAAGTAAGTTCTACAGGAAATCACATTAAGATGTTGTTGCTTATTCCTTCAGTCGCTTCTGACTCTTCATGACCTCATGGACCAGTCCACGTCAGAACTCCCTGTCGGATGGCCATTGCCACCCCCAGCTCCTTCAAGGTCAAGCCAGTCACTTCAAGGATACCATCCATCCATCTTGCCCTTGGTCGGCCCCTCTTCCTTTTTCCTTCCTTTTCCTCCAGCATCATTCTCTTCTCCAAGCACTTCTCATGATGTGGCCAAAGTATTTCATCTTTGCCGCTAATATTTTTCCCTCCAGTGAGCAGCCGGGCATTATTTCCTGGAGTATGAACTGGTTGGATCTTCTTGCGGTCCAAGGCACTCTCAGGATTTTCCTCCAACACCACAGTTCAAAAGCGTCTTTCTTCCTTTGCTCAGCCTTCCTTATGGTCAAGCTCTTGCATCCATAGATTACTACAGGGAATACCATTGCTTTAACTATGCGGACCTTCACTGCCAGTGTGATGTCTGTACTCTTCACTATTTTATCGAGATTGGTCATTGCTCTCCTCCCAAGAAGGAAACGTTTTCTGATTTCCTGGCTGCAGTCTGCATCTGCAGTTATCTTCGTGCCTAGAAATACAAAGTCTGTCACTGCCTCCACGTTTTCTCCCTCTATTTGCCAGTTATCAATCAGTCTGGTTGCCATCATCTTGGTTTTTTTTATGTTTAATTGCAGCCCAGCTTTTGCACTTTCTTCTTTCACCTTGGTTATAAGGCTCCTCACTGTCAGCCATCAAAGTGGTATCATCTGCATATCTAAGGTTGTTAATGTTTCTTCCAGCAATTTTAACTCCAGCCTTGGATTCATCAAGCCCTGCACGTCACATGATGTGTTCTGCATACAAGTTGAATAGGTAGGGTAAGGGTATACAGCCCTGCAGTACTGCTTTCCCAATCACATTAGGACAGAATGGCACTTTTAGGACCCTCTCCACAATACCTCATATCCCCCCCCCCCCAATGGGTGGCAGTAGCACTGGGAGCGCAACCTAGGGGCATTGCTTATCTTCTGGCCATAGGACTTGTGTATTTTGCTACCTATTTTTGTCATCCTTCTTTTGCCAGGATGGCTGTAGAATCATTTTTGGTCCACTGATTCCCAGGACATTGGAGACCACATACTAGCAGCAGATAGAGACAGTGTTCAGAGTGAAGGTAGACAAGCAACAAGTCCCCTTTAGACATTGGTCCCTTACACACATGTTCACACACATTCCCAAAGATATATTCACACACACTACATGTGCTCCATATGTTTTACTATCTCTCTTCCCAAGTGATCCATGGACCTTAGATGTGAAGCAAAACATCTCATAGGCTCCCACTCAGATGAACAGGGAAGGGGTTTTTCAACTCCAGTGTGGCATGCTGAGAGGGGTAGCTTTAAGCCTTCCATCTAGTTTGACATGATGAATATGACAATCATCCCTCTTCCTGTTTATTTTTTTTATGAGAAGGCTCAAAGAGGAGGAATTCTAGGTTTGTGGCGCACGTTCCCAGAGATAGTAGCTAAGGGCTTTTCCACAGCCATATAACCCAGAATATTAAGGCAGAAAATCCCACAATATTTGCTTTGAACTGGGTTATCTGAGTCCACACTACCATATATTCCAGCTCAAAGCAGAAAATGTGGGATTTTATTCAGTTGTGTGGAAGGGACCATAGTTTCGAACAGGGTTCGCAGCCACATTTTCTTTTATGATTGGGAAAGCTGAGAAGCCCACAAAACACTGGTCTGTTAGTGAGCATAGTTCTTGGTAAGTTAGTTCTCCATCTCATCTTCTTTCTCTGTAGGGAGAGGATTTGAGGCAGAGAAGGCTCTCATTTGAGGGCCTTGTCTTTATAATGCACAGAATTGTCATGTTTTCATTGCACTGTCCATACTCTGATATTTCACAGATGAAAACTGGGACATATAATAAATAATAACAGTAATAAAACTATTTATATCCTGCCCTATCTACCCGAGGGGAATTGAAAATATGTGCAGCGTAGCAATATCAGAGTGTGGCAAGAACAGTAACAGGGCATTAGTGAGAAAGAATGAACAAGCTAAGAGAGGCTACAGCATTTTGATCAAAAAGGGAAAGCAGGTCTAAATTCTATTCCCACTCTCATCCCTAGAATAATAGAATAGTAGAGTTGGAAGAGACCACATGGGCCATCCAGTCCAACCCCCTGCTAAGAAGCAGGAAATCGCATTCAAAGCACCCCCGACAGATGGCCATCCAGCCTCTGCTTAAAAGCCTCCAAAGAAGGAGCCTCCACCACGGCCCCGGGGAGAGAGTTCCACTGTCGAACAGCTCTCACAGTGAGGAAGTTCTTCCTGATGTTCAAGTGGAATCTCCTTTCCTGTAGTTTGAAGCCATTGTTCCGTGTCCTAGTCTGCAGGGCAGCAGAAAACAAGCTTGCTCCCTCCTCCCTTTGACTTCCCTTCACGTATTTGTACATGGCTATCATGTCTCCTCTCAGCCTTCTCTTCTGCAGGCTAAACATGCCCAGCTCTTTAAGCCGCTCCTCATAGGGCTTGTTCTCCAGACCCTTAATCATTTTAGTCGCCCTCCTCTGGACGCTTCCCAGCTTGTCAACATCTCCCTTCAACTGTGGTGCCCAAAATTGGACACAGTATTCCAGGTGTGGTCTGACCAAGGCAGAATAGAGGGGGAGCATAACTTCCCTGGATCTAGACGCTATTCCCCTATTGATGCAGGCCAGAATCCCATTGGCTTTTTTAGCAGCCGCATCACATTGTTGGCTCATGTTTAACTTGTTGTCCACAAGGACTCCAAGGTCTTTTTCGCACACACTGCTGTCAAGCCAGGCGTCCCCCATTCTGTATCTTTGATTTCCATTTTTTCTGCCGAAGTGAAGTATCTTGCATTTGTCCCTGTTGAACTTCATTTTGTTAGTTTCGGCCCATCTCTCTAGTCTGTCAAGATCGTTTTGAATTCTGCTCCTGTCTTCTGGAGTGTTAGCTATCCCTCCCAGTTTTGTGTCGTCTGCAAACTTGATGATCGTGCCTTCTAACCCTTCGTCTAAGTCGTTAATAAAGATGTTGAACAGAACCGGGCCCAGGACGGAGCCCTGCGGCACTCCACTTGTCACTTCTTTCCATGATGAAGACGACGCATTGGTGAGCACCCTTTGGGTTCGTTCGCTTAGCCAATTACAGATCCACCTAACCGTAGTTTTGTCTAGCCCACATTTTACTAGTTTGTTTGCCAGAAGGTCGTGGGGGACTTTGTCGAAGGCCTTACTGAAATCCAGGTACGCTACCTGTTGACTTAATTCAGTTTTCAGAGATTTAGGACAGTTGTCTAGTTGCACCTTTACTTTCGAGTCAAGACCCAACTGAGACTAGGAAAAATTCCTTAAGCCAATACTTCTTAAGCAATTTGAGGTGGAGGAGTGCTTGAGGTTTTTGTTTTGAAAATGAGTGAGGGATTGGCACTATATTAGTGGCTCTGGATCTTGTTTTCCTGGCAATACTCTGTGGACTGGAAATGATTGTCATGGTCATGACTGGCACTGGTACATGGAGCACCACTTTGAATAGCACCACTCTAGATTTTGGATTTCATCACACATTCAATCACAGTAAGGAAAGTGCAGCCAGTTTGGGCCACTTTTGCCCCCAGAATGAATTTTGAGGGCTTCAACTTTGTTATTTCTTTGTGGGGGAAATGTTCCTCATGCCCCTTGAGTAAGTGAGGGCAATTTTGAGATCCTTCCCAGCCTAGGAGATACCTTTAGGCAATAAGAAGGCCTAACTTGAGATTAAAATGTTCTTGTGCATGTGGGTGCCTTCATGTCACCTAGCAATTTATGGCAATGCTACAAATTCCATAAGCTTTCTTAGGCAAGGAATAGTCAGAATTGGTTTTGCCAATTTCTATCTCTGAAATTTTGATTCAGTACCTGATATTGATTGGTGATCTTTCAAAAGCTTCCAAGATCAGGCAAGATCAGGCAGGATCCGGTGCCTTCAGGATATTTAGGCTCCATCCAAGGGGGCAAATAATGTCTCCCATAGCCTTTAAGGATGTGTGCACCATTTGTGCCCAATTACAACAATTCAAAATGTTGGAGTGTGAGCAAAAGAAGTCACAAGAGGAGGAGTCAATCCCTCAAGGTCTCATGGGGGGAGGGTCAATGGTCATTATGTGAGGGGAAGTCATAGGGAGGAGGGAGCAAGTTTGTTTTCTGCTTCCCTGAAGACTGTGACGAGGAACAATGGCTTCAAACTACAGGAAAGGAGATTCCTCCTGAACATTAGGAAGAACTTCCTCACTGTGAGAGCTGTTCAGCAGTGGAACTCTCTGCCCCGAAGTGTGGTGGAGGCTCCTTCTTTGGAGGCTTTTAAGCAGACATTGGATGGCCATCTGTCGGGAGTGCTTTGAATATGATTTTCCTGCTTCTTGGCAGGGGGTTGGACTGGATGGCCTATGAGGTCTCTTCCAACTCTACTATTCTATGATTCTATGAGGTCTCTTCCAACTCTACGATTCTATGATTTTATAACACTGGCAATTACCCACACTGACTTAGTTCCATTAATGTATTCTCCAGAATCCCTCTTTTTTCTTGACAGTTTTAAAACTTATAAAAATGTGTATTGAAAAATTAAGTACAGGGACATGTTCTGTTACAATATATGTGTGCAGTAAAAGTTGCCTTGGAGACAACAAGGCTGTTGTCACATTGCAGTCTTTCTGGCAAGTGTGGTGAAGACAAGAGGTGACAATGGAGGAACAGCAGTGGTTAACTCCAGGCTATTTCCTGGCCACCTTCATGTTTTCTGCAAGCCCTGAAAATATCCACCCTGGTCTTTGTCTCCTGCTGAGAAACAAGACTGAGTCAGTTACTTTCCAGGATAAGAGACTCAATGAGACAAAGGCAGCTCCTACTCCAGACTTATCCCTGAGAATAAGGGATCCGCCAGGCCTTGAATCATCAACCTCTATAGATTCCATCATCCCACAAGGACTAAATAAGGGCCTGAGAGAAAGGAGCTCTGAGCAAGTAGGTCAGGGATCAATGAATCCACCCCACTCACCCCAAGTTCACCCTCAACTTCTCTCTAGCCTTCCTTTTATCTTCACGTTATACAGTGACTAATGCGGTCCACGAGGCTCAGCTCCAGTCATGGATGTCATTTTATGGAACTGTGCTGGGGAGCTTGACCTGCCTTGTAAACCATCTATCCACATCCCCAGTGTTTGACTCATACAAAGAGGCATCCAATCCATTGATTTCAGAAAGAATTACAAACCACATTTCCTGTACCCACTGATGTCCCCCAGCCTCCTTCTTAACCTTGTACTTGACTCCACTGGCATGTGGATATTATTCAGCAAGGCTTTCTAATCTTCTAATCTTTTTATTAGCTGTAGTATCTTGTTTACACGTTCTTTGATCCCAGTTATTGCTATGGACCCAGTTCTTACTTCATGTTGGAACACATCTTTCCAACTGTAGCTGATCGAATGCCAGCATCCTTGCTTTCATAGTAATGAAGCTAACAAACTTGCTATTATAGTTGGTGAATTGTAACATTGGGAAGCTGGATTTGAATATCGTGTTTGTACAATAGTAAATATGCTTGGCACCAGATACTCTGAAATGAGATAATGCCCTCTTGTTTTTCTCCTCCGTTGTGGAAAATTACTGAATCCTCTGAAGATGCCAGCCACAGATGCATGTGAAATGTAAGGAGAAAATGCTACTAGAACATGGCCAAATAGCCCGGAAACCACACAACACTCCATTATCTACTCGGTTAAGGTAAAATCACTGTAGCTCACTCTAACAAAATTTTGGGATGCATTAAGATCAAAGCACTTTGTATTACTACATACTGAAATTGCCCATATCCTCAGATCTTCTCTGCAGAAGCCTTTGGGTTCTTTCACTGTCTGAACTGGGTTGAGTTTCCAAATGAAGAGGAGGAAACTAAAAGGACACGAAGTCCACATGATAATCGATGATCAAATGATTATTTCTTTAAAAACACAATGCATTTTGTCCTATATGAGGCAAGACCTTCCTCAGAGACATTCAACAGAAATCTCTGGAGTTGTAGACAACACTTTTCAAAATGTCGTCCAGTGGGTACTAAAAGAACAAATAAAGAGGAAGTTTTATTGCTTGTTTCATCCCATATGTGGAATACTTAACCCAAAGATCCTTATCTGGGAATGCATTTATTTGTCTTTCTGGCACCAGATAAAAATCTTTAATTTCTTCACCCAGGTGTTGGATATTTAATCATGATGGAAGTGTTCTAACCATTATTAGTGTCTTCCTGCCTATTTGGTCTTGTAATATTTTACATCCTTTTTGTTTTCTATTGGATTTATATAAGCCCTACTAGAACTGTTATTACACTTTCGGGCAAAGTTTCAATTTTATTACATGAATGAATAAATGAACAAACGAATGACCTCTTCACATTTTTGGCAGGTCCTCCTCTGTTTCTAACTGAACATAGCGAATTGGATTCTGGTGGTGAAGTGAATATAAACATAAATGTGAAATGTGAGTGATTTATTAAAACTGTTCCTGTTCAACTGAAATCTATACAGTGAGCCCTTGTTATCCACCACGGTTTGGTTCCAGGACACCACACAGATACCAACATCTGTGCATGCTCAAGTCTCATTATGTACAATGGTATAGTTTTAAAAAAGTGTCCTGTATATAAAATGGCAAAATCAAGATTTGGGTTTTGGACTGTTTTACCTGAATATTTTCAAGCTGTGGATGATGGAATCCATGGATGCCAAATCTGTGGATACAGAAGGCCAACTGTAGTTTCAGACCATATCTTCCTGTATGAAGCTGCCAGAATTTTAAGAACTTTCTTTCTGTCCTATCGTTATCAAAAGCACAATTGATGAGGGGAAAAGCTTTTTCAGTGGCTGCTCCAAGATTATGAACTCCCTCTTACACAGGGAAAACTTCGGCCCTCCAGGTGTTTTGGACTTCAACTCCCACAATTCCTAACAGCCTCAGGCCCTTTCTTTTTTCCACTCAGCCATTTAAGTTGTGTTTAAGTTACCGAATTAATTTTAACTGTATATAGATTGATGGCCTACTCGATAGTTTGGTCATCTACAAGAAGTAGTAGTCATTCTATTTAGGGAGCAGGAAGGAAATTGTCGACATAATTATTGAGCTGCATAAATGATAAGTAATGAGAGTATTTACTGTATATACTCGAGTATAAGCCGACCCAAATATAAGCCAAGGCACCTAATTTTACCACAAAAAAACTGGGAAAAAATTGACTCCAGTATAAGCCGAGGGTGGTAAATTTCAGAAATAAAAATAGATACCAATAAAATTACATTAATTGAGGCATCAGTCAGTTAAATGTTTTTGCATATTTACATAAAGCTCAAATTTAAGAGAAGACTGTCCAACTCCGATCAAATCATTATTCTCATCTTCTTCAATGTAAATGTGCTTATGTATCATTTTAATAATAATAGAGAAAAATAATAAATGCAATAATAATAATAATAATAATAAGATCAGAGTGAAATAATAAATGTATTATTATTATTATTAATAATAATAATAATAATAATAATAATAATAGAGTAAAATAAATGTAATAGTAGCAACAATAATAGAGAAAAACAGTAAATGTAATAATACCAATAATAATAGAGAAAAATAATAAATGTACCATATATTCTCGAGTATAAGCTAACCCAAATATAAGCCAACCAGGACCCTCACCCGATATAAGCCGAGGGGGGCTTTTTCAGTCTTAAAAAAAGGGCTGAAAAACTAGGCTTATACTCGAGTATATACAGTATATATAAAGCAAAAGGGCTTGTGTACATCAGGACTCTTGCCTATCTTCCTTCCAGACCACAAAGGAGCCTTCCACAGAAGTAAATACACTTCTGATTAGTTCACTGATGGAGCCCCAAATGGCAAAATGGGTTAAACTCTTGTGCCGTCGAATCCAGGGAGAGTGGATGAGCTCCTTCTCTCAGCTCCAGCTCCCCATGCGGAGACATGAGAGAAGCCTCCCAAAAGGATGGTAAAACATCAAACATCCAAGCATCTCCTGGGCAACATCTTTGCAGAGGGCCAAATCACCAGAAGTGACTTGCAGTTTCTCAAGTCACTCCTGACACACACAAAAAAGTTCACTTATTCCAGATTCACCAACTATTGCCATAAATAAATATAAACAGACAATGTATAGTAGGTATGTGTGCTACAGGCATTATCATTGTTATTTTATATTTAAAATGTGACAGTTTGTCCTATGCTATGCCACTAGCAGTTATTAAGCGGTGTTGAACCCTTTATACACTTTCTTTTAAAATGTGTGTGTGTGTATGCTCCCACTAAGTAACCATACCTGATAATGCCTATGATTTATTGTGTATTTCTGCATGGCAGGAGGTTGGACTGAATGGCCCTTATGTTCTCTTCCAGTTCTTTTTGTTTTTTATTAATTTTATTGGTTTTCTTAAAATACATTCATACTTCAATACCTTCAATACTTTTATATTTCACACTTAATTCATTGCATCAACTATATATGTATGTGTGTGTG
The DNA here is from genome assembly GCF_035594765.1 of Anolis carolinensis. Lineage (NCBI taxonomy): Eukaryota > Metazoa > Chordata > Lepidosauria > Squamata > Anolidae > Anolis > Anolis carolinensis. Next base: position 237,521,253 of record NC_085841.1, read on the forward strand.
TATGTGTGTGTGTGTATATATATATATATATATAGTATGCTGTTTTGTTCACCTCTGTGCCCCCCCCCCCCCCCCGAGCCATTTCAATTTACATTCTCCTTCCAAAATACCATTTCTTCTTGTGGAGGTAATTTCCCATCTACTTCTTTTAAACTCTTCTCAATAAATTTTCCTCAAACCTCGTTAAAGTCATTTTTCTTCCATACCCCTTTCCTAACTCTTAACCTACATGTCAACTTATCATTTATTGCTAATTTCCATAGTTCTTTATACCATTCTTCTATTTGTACATTTATTTTACCTTTCCAGTTCCTTGCTGCATTTAGCATATTATTTATTGCATCCTTTTCTGTTTTTTCCAATTTCTTGACATTATATAATGACAACTATGAAATACTTGCACTTTTTCCTATCTTCTTATCCATTATAGTTTCTATTTCTCTAAATACCTTCCCCCAAAATACATTTACATATTTACATTGCCACCACATAAGTATATATGTACCCACCTCTTGGCAACCTCTCCAACAATTTTTTGTGGCATTTTCTCTTCCAGTTCTATGATTCTACAAATTCTTGTCTGAAATCTTTGGAAACTGCACACAAGTGTGCAGGTGAGAACACATACTTTCATATAGCGGTGGGAAGTTAAATAAACATATGGACGAACACATAAGAATGTGTGCCGTAACCAGACCTTCCATACCATGACCCACCATTGCCACAAAAAACAAAAAATCCAAGTTAGATGCCATCAGCACAACTTGTGGCAGTGGATTCTCATCAGTTTCGTTAAATTGTGCTTTCATGCCTTTCTATAACTATGAGGATTTTTACTAGTCATCTATATATCTTGGTGAAAACATGTCCCTAAAAAAACTGGGAAATTCCTTCTTCTTCAGGCAGCTATAGCCCATTTGCACTACACAATTATAGTGGTATGATTCCACTTTTAACTGCCATGGCTTCATCCTATGAAATCCTGAGTTTTACAGTTTGATCTGAGGCACCAGAAGAGCCTTGGCAGAAAATCCTAAATGCCCCCCACCTCAACTGCCAATCCCAGGATCGCATATGATGTTGCCATGGCAGTTAAAGTGTATTATATCATTATACTTCTGCAGTGTGAACGAGCCCCTGGTTTTGTGTGCCACGAGGGAGAAGCAAATTATTGGTTGGTTGCTTATTATAATTTCCCTGCTGGTAAGAGGCAGATTCTGCCTTAAGTTCAAAATAATGTAACCACCCTTGTGTATTATGCATCACTACTGAGGCAAGGGAGTAGGAGAGACACTATTTGCTCTTCTCACTCAAACAGCAAAAAAAATCACACAAATTCATTACATAAATTGATTGACAGACCTATGAAGTTGTCTAATCTCCTTTTAATGGTATAGTACTTAAATTGACAACAGAACAGAACTTCCACGTCCTGAAGTTGTTTGCTGTCCGTCATATGTATTGGGCTACATCAACTGGCCTGTTGTGCGATGATAGAGGTCACTGTCAAACACATCTGATATGCATTGTGGGTGGGGAAAACTGTATTAGATGATCTCCCATTTGATTCTGTTCAGGCAAGGGTCTGTGCCGCTTCTGCAAGCTAAAGAAATACGTTTTTTTGTACAGCATGGGTTGGATGACAGACTTGCATGAGAAGAAATGAAGGTACAGTAGAGTCTCACTTATCCGACATAAACGGGCCGGCAGAATGTTGGATAAGCGAATATGTTGGATAATAAGGAGGCATTAAGGAAAAGCCTATTAAACATCAAATTAGGTTATGATTTTACAAATTAAGCACCAAAACATCGTGTTATACAACAAATTTGACAGAAAAAGTAGTTCAATGCGCAGTAATGTTAAGTAGTAATTACTGTATTTACGAATTTAGCACCAAAATATCATTAGGTATTTAAAACATTGACTACAAAAATGCGTTGGATAATCCAGAACGTTGGATAAGCGAGTGTTGGATAAGTGAGACTCTATTGTACTTGGTTTTACAAACTTCATATTCTTTTGGTTTAGTGCCACAGGCATACAATCAAACCAAGATAAAGAGAACGTCTCCATGTAGTCTATGTGTAAGGAAGAGACTGTAAGAAATAGTGTCACCATGCTGTTCCCTTTTCTTTTGCAAGCTGGAAGGGTTTCTTTGTATTTCTGGAGAATTGACCTTTGGAGGAAGTAGAGCCATCTAGGACCAGATACAGGTAGAAAAATAATGTGAAAAGAGAGAGTTGCATGAGAAAGGCTGCCTCAGCAGGGATCAGAGCTCTCTAATGGCCTATAAACCATTGGGGAAAAAAAGTATCCTGTCCCAAGAAGCAGGTGACAAGGAAGACTTCCTCCCAAGACTCCAGGGAGAAAAAAGAGGTTGCAGGAAACCTGGAAGAGGGACTGGTGCAGGGTCCTTGACTGGCAAGAGTGACATATAGTAGGGAGGTGCAAAGGGAAGTGTCTGGGGGTGAGTTACGTACAGGAACTGAGGCACTATTACCCAGCTTCATTGGCTGTCAGAAATTATGAACTCCCTCTGTGTGAGTGTGTGTGTGTGTGTGTGTGTGTGTGTGTGTGTGTGTGTGTGTGTGTGTAGGAAGTAGATAAGAGAGTAGCCAGAAGGTCAGTCTCTGTTCTCTCTTTGTTTAACACTTTAGTGATCTCACTACAGCTGGAAAGGGTGAAAGCAGCCAACCTGGACACAAAGACCTGCCAGATATCCATCTCTAGGGACAAAAACTGGCTTCTTGCTGTCTCGCATAAGACACGTTTTAAGAGGTGAGGTATGGGAGGTCTGCTGGTTACAGCCTGGATGTGGGGAGGAGGTGCTTGGAACAAGGACTCTTAAACTGTATTCCTGGCTCTGGACTCAAAATAAAATCTAATAATTAGAGCAAGAGGGATGAAGCTGGAAACCCGAACATGCGCAGTCTCGTCCCCCCTCAGGATATTAGTTCTCCTCAATATGATGATGATTATGATGATGGTGATGGTCTTAAAGACAGCTGCTGAGCAATTTCTCCTCTTGTGGCCTCTGGCTTTCCATTGATTTGTTTTGCAGCCTGTCTCAGGAAGAACTGCTTCTGACTGGTTGCCATTGTCCCCATTGCTTTGCTACTTGGGGAATTAGAGCTTACTGAACCAGCTGCAGGGTATTAGGGGTGCTCGACACTGTTGCCTTAGACCCCACAGGAATTGTGAGAAAGGAAACCACAGCGAGAGGGAGAGGGAGAGAGAGAGGATCAGTGTGTGTCATAATTTAGTTGAAATGGGCTGAGGGCAAAAGGCAGTTTAGGTTTGACCTCAGCTTAGAGTAGCCAAGCCTCCTCATCAAGACTTGAAAGTTGGGTTTCTGACCTCAAGGCTGCCAGGTTCAAATCCCACCCGGGGAGAGCGTGGATGAGCTCCCTCTATCAGCCCCAGCTCCATGCGGGGACATGAGAGAAGCCTCCCACAAGGATGGTAAAAACATTAAAACATCTGGGCTTCCCTTGGGCAACGTCCTTGCAGACGGCCAATTCTCTCACTCCAGAAGCAATTCAAGTTGCTCCTGACACGAAAAAAAAAAAAAATCAAGAGATGTTCCTATTTAAAATAAAACTGTACTGAATCAGAAAACGGAGCAATACAGTGGTTTGTTCCTCTTTACCATGCTACCTTCCTTTCGATTCTCTTCTGTGCAACATACCTGAGAATACAGATTATCATAAAAATTGTTCACGAGAAATATATTGCCACCCCCAGTGAGGATGAACAGCTTTGGGGGTTTCAAGAATATGCAAAAATGACCAGGTGTTTCTTGGACCAAGGATAAGCTGGACCCCAGGTTGGACCAGCAGTGGTTCTCAACCTGGGATCCCCAAATGTTTTTGGCTTACAACTCACAGAAATCCCAGCCAGTTTACCAGCTGATAGAATTGCTGGAAGTTGAAGGCCAAAAACACCTGGGGACCCCAGGTTGAGAACCACTGGTTTACAGGAAAGCAAAAAGAAAAAAACCAAAGTGCACATGCAAGTGGGTGCCAACCTATCTTGTATAGGAAGGAAATGGCCAATGCCAGAACACAAGATTTATACTACTTTCTTGACTACCTAAGACAGCCTGCACTTCTAGCCAATGGGAAGTGTACATTTCTCTACCTTTGACTTGTCTGGTCAGGAGGACATGGCCTTGCTTGATCATATCATTTCCTGCTCTGTCAACATGGTCATGTGAGTGTTTGAGGTTGGGCTATGCAAAGAATGTCCAGGCTTTTGCCCTCTTTCTCTTTGCTGTACGACTCATCGCTGTTCGTTTTAGGTTGAAGTGTTATAACTGCGTATGCTCTTCTGAAAGGAGCCCCCAGTGGTGCAGAAAGTTAAAACCACTGAGCTGCTGAACGTGCTGACCAAAATGTCGGCAGTTCAAATTTGGGGAGCAGGGTGAGCTCCTGCTGTTAGCCTCAGCTTCTGCCAACCTAGCAGTTCGAAAAATGCAAATGTGAGTAGATCAATAGGTACCCCTCAGACGGGAAGGTAACAGCGCTCTATGCAGTCATGGCGGCCACATGACCTTGGAGGTGGCTACGGACAACGCCGGCTCTTCAGCTTAGTAGTGGAGATGAGCACCAACCCCAGACTTCATGTCAGGGGAAAACCTTTATCTTTACCTTATGCTCTTCTGAATTGAAATACACCTTGGAGGATAGAAATAAATGGACTTGGGAGGGAAGAATCAGAGCAAAAAGTTTATTCACATATCCCCAGAATTGATTGTACATCTGAATGTAGTGGCAACCTCACCAGTAAAGAGTAATAGCCACCTCTATAGGTTTGCGGAGCCATGAAAAGGCAGCAAATTCTTGGTTACTTAATTTGCTGTTGTAGTGCAATTTTCTTTCTCAGGTGCCAAAATAACTTGGCTGGCTTTTGGTACTGTGTGCTTTGACGTGAATGAGGAGTACCATTTTCCATTCTGCCCCAAGCAGCAAAGTATCTTGGACCAGGCTTACTAAAAAGCTTTAAATATTCTGAGCCTGCTAGCCGAATATTACCTACAAAGAAGTCATCTTGCTCCTTGTGAGACTTGCACATTAATCAACCTGCCCTTGTTTTCCTGTTGCTTTTTCGCCAAAGTTACACTTGTGTTCTCAGATAGAACACCCATAGGATTTGATTCCTTTTAGTTCTAGGCGAGCTAGCATCACCTTCATCAGTGTTGACAGGTGAAAGGACGATTATCTCAACATTCCCCAAACTCTTGTTTTAAATGATCACTGGGGGAAGGGAATCAGAATAACTTTTTCCATTGATTTAGACACATTTCCTTTGTTTTTAAACAACTTCAGCCGCTGGTTGACTCCTTAAAGTATGAACAGAAATCCAAGACTGAAGGAGGGGGGAGAATTATTATATACTGTCCAGGTTGCACAACAGTTATAAAAAATTCTGAAGAACCCCAGAATCATCCATGTGGGTGGCTAAGGTAGTGACATCTTTGCAGTGGTATATCACTGCTTCATTCACAAAATAATTTTTTTAATTGTGTATAAAATTACCTCCAGGCTGAGTTATTATGAATTTAATAATAATAGATGACAAGTACAATGTCTTGTAGGTGAAAATCTGGGCATCTTGGTAATTGACAAATCCCACAATCCCATGAAATTGAGCTACAGCAATTCAAATTATATCAAACCTACCATGCAGATACATTCTAAGAGAACACGGATAGCTGCATGCCTCTGGTTTACAATCTCTTTATTGGTAGGTCACTTAGGTAAAGGTAAAGGTTTCCCCTGACGTTAAGTCCAGTCATGTCTGACTATGGGAGTTGGTGCTCATTTCCATTTTTAAGCCGAAGAGCCGGCGTTGTCCGTAGACACCTCCAAGGTCATGTGGCCGGCATGACTGCATGGAGCACCGTTATCTTCCCGCCAGAGCGGTACCTATTGATCTACTCACATGGCATGTTTTCGAACTGCTAGGTTGGCAGGTCACTTGGAGGGAGCTATTTATTTATTTATTTTCAAATTTTTGCAATACAAGATGGTTGTTCACTAAGATAAGTTTTTACAAATAACTGTAAAAATTATTGGTCTTTAATACATTCTGTTGTCCTCTCTTCTTGACCTTTTTCCTTTTGTCTCATGTCTTTGTTTCAAAACTTGCACTTTGATGGAACGCCTTAAACACAAAGAATCTCATAGCACTAAAAGATGAGGGATGTCATCATCAGACGTTCTATGATGATTGAGCTCATGCTTATGTCTGATGATGCAGGATCTCCTCATACATGGTGATATACACATGGGCTCCATCATCATAAGTACATGAGATGATGTCAGCTATACACATGGGCTCCATCATCATAATAAGTACATCCGATGATGAGCTTTTGATAACAAAGGATACACACACAGAGTTTGGTTACCTAGAACTTCCCAGAATTATGCCATGAAGGAATTAAAATAAAGCCAACACAGCTTCTGGAGAAAGCCTTTTATTCGTTAATACAAGAATAGAAATTCTGCAATAAATACAATCTAATAAATAACATCTGAAAATAAATAAATATTAATACAGACAAACTGAGATTAAAACAACCTGACAATAGGGAGGAGGGGGAGGAAGGGGCAGAGTGAATGGTGGGGGATAGAGAGTAAGGATTGGGGTCGCATGGGGAAATTCCTCCCTTTCCTCCCCTGCCGGTGACAGTGTAAACTGCGCAGCCTCACCAGGCCCACCTGCCGTGGCATTGCAGGGAGAGGTACAGGCAGGCGGTTATTCCTGTTGGGTCTGGCTTCGATGATGGCCCCAATACCACATAATGTTGTAGCTCTTGGATTCAATGAACATGGCATGAATAAACAGCTGGAATGGAGGGAGGCTTTTTACTTGGCCACTGGAATTGTGATTGGAATTGTGGGAATGAGGGGGGTAGTTGTAAGAGAGGGGGAATCCGACGAAAATCACCATCACTGCCTGCATTTAATCATGTCCCCTTAAGTTTTGTGCCTCATGTTACCACCGCCTGTTGAGCAGCCTTCCTGGTTAAGATTGCCCCTAGAGTTTATGGCCTCGCTAGAAGGCCAGCCTAGGCATCCTCGTGAACAAGCTGGCGTTCCCACAAAAACTGCCTGATAGGTAAAGCCCCTTCGGAGTTCCTAATTGGCATAGCCTTTAAAGGGAGAGCAAGATTGAGAGAGACGAAGCAATTTATGGAGAACGGAGTGTCAGAGGTGGAGGCTGCCAGATGTTAGCTGCCCTGCAGCCAGGGCTTTATTGCTCATCACTGAGGTGGGAGGAGGGAATACAGTTCTTCCTCTACTTCTGAAGAAATTAATGGCCCCCTCTGGGAAGAGTATGAGGAAATATAGGACACTCAGCAGGAGGAAGGAACAAAGAACAAAAGGAAAAGGGGTTAGTGGAATGGGTTTGCTCACCTAAGGCACAGCTTCATAACAGAGAGCAGTGCAGCACCATGAAAGTGGGGGGGGGGGGGTGGTACAATTTTTATAACAGTTGAGGCCCCTTCCACACAGCTGTATAAAATCTCACATTATCTGCTTTGAACTGGATTATGTGGCAGTGTGGACTCAGATAATCCAATTCAAAGCAGATATTGTGGATTATCGGCCTTGATATTCTGGGTTATATGGTTGTGTGGAAGAGCCCTGAGAGAGTGTGTGTATGTGATGGGTAAGGAGGACACTGTATGAATTTGGAGGCTTTGGGAACCTCTAGCCCTTGAGTGACTGTTATGGCAACAGCGGATGAGGTGAAGAAAGAGTGGCAGGGGACAAGGGTCAGAAGCGCCTGCTTTCAAGACGCAGCATAACAGCAGAAGGTGGCACCCTCTTGCGCAGCCTGTTGAAGTCCTTGGCCGAGCGCCACAGCCAGGTCTGCAGCTCTTTAAGTAGCCAGAAGTCATCCATTTTGCGCAGGAAGTTAGGAGGAACAGGCTTAGGCGTAATAGGCGGAGGCTCTGGAGTGGGAAGTGAGTAGCCCAGGGCTGCCATGATGCCACCAATAGAGCCCAGCAACCCTTGCAGGCTGGCACGAAAGTGGGCCAGGCTGTGATGCAAAGTTGGCACGGCAGCCGCATCTGCTCCATCCATGGTCCTAAGGTGGCACAGCAGGTGGCTGTATGCCTGGTAATTGGCCGCTAGCCGTGCATTATCGTTTAGGCTGTGCCACTCCTGAATGTCCACAGTAGCACTTGGCACGGCTTTTGCCCCAATTGTCCGGGGAGGGTCAAAGTCTGGTTCATTGAAAGGCGGCCCTAAGTAGTTGAGCTGGAAAGGAAAGACAAGAGAATGTCACTTTCACTTGCAGAGTGGTTGCCCATTCCCACTTATAATATTTTGCATATCCCTTTCTCTCTACAAGCTTATTCTCCTCTTCCTTCCCATTCACTCACTCACATACATGATGAGGTATATGATGGCTTGAGAGCAAAATCACATGTTTATATATTAGAGATGCATAGCATACTGCAAGGCATGAGTGCATAGTTACGCATTTGATTAGCAGAAATAGCTGCACCCAGTGTATAAGCTTCATATGCGTGCAGGGGTGCTTACATGCACCCACTTGCTGGCAAGCCCACGCATACACAAGTGTGGGCCTGTCCATTGCATTCATAGATGTCCACAGATCCACTGACACGTTAGGATTTTTTTGTTACCTTGTGACACCCTCGCACTACTGCTCATGCCGTCATTTAGGCATGTGTCTGCTAAGAGATCCCTGCTTCCCCCGGAACACACACACATGTACTTATACACATACTTTATTAACACCCGCCTGCCCTGCAGAGCTACGTTCTTGGGATTCCCCACCCCCTGCCAGCACTGATGCCCTGCGGGACAACAGGATTGCCCAGGCAGCCGGGTGAGCGGGTGGGGTGAAGCATAGAGCGGAAGGGAGGTGTGTCAGCGCCTTCAGGCGTGTGAACAATCTGACAAGCTCAGGAGACAAATTAATTTCCTCTGTGTCGCCTGGGGACAAGTAGAGACGGTTCTCCCATTAACAACAAATGCTCACCAGCAGAAACCAACTCGTGAGGCAGGCCAGGGCAGTGGCCAACACCATGAGACCAACAGTGGAAGGAAAATGGGACTGAAGGAAGAGTTCACATCTCTAATACTGAAGAGGATGGAATTTGAAGGGCAACAGAAGCAAGGAAAAGGAAAGAGGTGCAAGGCAGCCAGATGTTGGTGGATTTTCCCCCCAGCAATTAACCTGTATCAGTCAAAGGCCTCTTTTACCCAGTTTGTAGCAGGGAGGCTTTTTACAGAGAGGGACAACTCAGGGAATCCAGGGCCCTTTTCAAAAACTCCCAATTTTTCTTTATCTGTAGGACCAAAGTAGAGCAACAAATAGTGTTTCTCCCTCACCTCCGTGTGAGTATCCTAGAACAGTGATTTGGGCACTTAGTGCCAAAAAATCCCACAAATCTTTCTTATCTGTGACATTAAAATAACAAGCACAAAATAATAATAATAATTTGCTCCCCTTTCACATGCTCTGCTTCTGCTGCCTGAGGCAGCTGCCTCACTTTGCTTAAAAGACAGGTCAGTCCCATATGTCTCGAAGGTGTAGCCTATTGCTGTTGCCCACGAATCATCAAGTAATATATTTCCAATCCCACTGTGAAATCACAAGGATTTCAAAATGATTATTTAGGTTCTTTTCTTTTGTTTTCAGAATTCTGAGGCTTCAAACATAGTTTATTATAGCCATAGAAAAGCTCCCTCTGGGCAAAAGAGAAAGGAGTCTTAAAGAAGAGCCCGTCTAACTTTAAACCCTCAGTATCAGTACTGAATGCTAAACGTGGGTCACCAGGCAGATCCTGACTGAGAGAGCAAAGCTTAGGTGCAAACAAGGAATCAGGAATGTGAGAGAAGAGAGCCAAGAAGAAATAACAAGGATAGCTGTGGACAGCAAGGTAGGAGGCAAAGGTTTTTGTCTTAATGTTACATTTTTAATATGGGAACAGAGTTTAGTGAAGTTGTCTTTTCTGAAGTACGGATCCCGTAATTCTGGAATTTGTTAACCATAAAGTAACTTTTCCAAGCCCTTCATAGGAATTTTGCTCACTATATGTATAGGAACAATATATACCTTGTGTTAAAAGATAGGTAGATGGTTAAGTAGGTGGATAGATGGAGAGACAGATAGTTGCAAAATTCTGTATGTGTCACTCAGATGCATGTATTAAGAAAATCTCGTACACAGCCTCCCCTTCTTTGGGGCATTAGGCTAGAAATGCATGGGGTTATAAATGTGCCTTTAAGAAAAAAAGAAAATACATGAAAGTGAGGATTAAGTTGAGAATTCTTGGGACGTTGCACATTGTGTTCAGTCCTGGGCTGAATGCTTACATATGGGAGAATTCACACCACCCAGGTCATAAAACTGGTCTTCCAAATAGTCATCCTTGTCAGATTCTCAAAAGAACAAGGAATTGGTTTTAAGGCAGAAATTACTGTAGTACATACTGATATACTGCAGGGATTCAATGTGCTTAAACTTCAAGCCCCTAAAAAACCTATACAGATGTTAGACTACAGTCCTTTAGCTGTAATGAAGATGGTAGATTTTATTTCCTTTTTCCTGGCTGCCTCAATACTCTTTTAATCCCCAATGCTCACATTGCCACATATGGGAGCAGCTTTGCTCCAGCAGAAATCCCTTGGCAGAAAGTTCACAACATCCCTCAAGAAGCAAAGACCAAGATAGCAGAATCAACCGGTTTCCTTCCTTGTGAGATACAGAGCCCCTGTGGCTATGTGACAGTGTGCGTGCGTACACTTGTGTGTGTATTTTCCCTCCTGCTGAACTGCTTAGTTGCCAATCATTACGCATTAGCAAATGCTAACCTGCTGAGGGGAAAGTGGTAGGTTAAGAGACAACCATCCGGAAAGGCAGAAGGCAAGGGGATTAGATCAAAATAACAAAAAACTAAAGCTGTGTGTGCTGCTGTGGAGAAAGAATATGCTTTATAAAGTTTAAGGTGAAGATGGCATATGTAAAGGAGGCCCAGTTCAAATACTGCCAATAGCAACCTATCAATCCTCCCAATGCTACAAACTTGAACCACCAAAAATGTTACTTGTTGCCCTATTTTCTTTACTGAAGGGATGGAAGTCAAGGCCCTTACTGCAGTCCCCATCACTGTTCCCCAAATAGATGTTTGGGAGCGGAAGGGAAGAATAGCCTTTTTGAGTCTCCAGAAAAAGTGGTTCTATTCTTTGTTTAAGCTCCAAATCCACTTTTTGGAAAACAAACTTGTAATTAACCTTTCCAACATTTCTGATGTCATAAGGAAGGTCTGATGCAGATCATGGAAAGATTAGAGAATTGGAACTGAGACCCCCAACTGTCCAAGATTATCTATACTTGCTGCACTATTTCCATCTGCTCCCTCTAAAAAGGGACAATTTGGTGACAAAATTCAGGTTAACTTATTTTATTAAGAAGATAGGTTGTCAGATCTCCCTGCCTCTGCAAAAATGGTAGGATTGTCCTTTTTTGTTAGATGTAAGTAATTTGTAACATTGCCACAATTGCATTTACATGGCAATATATTTTTGCTGCTGTTGTTGTTGTTGTTGTTGTTGTTGTCATTTCAGTCCTCCCATATGACACATTGTATTTATTAAATTCTAGCCTTTACAGTTCTATACATCTATTACCTATATCTATCCAGTTTTCCCCCTCTCTCTTTCTCCCTTCCCCCTCCCTCCGTGAACAGTTATGGCTCTACTTTTTGATCTTTTCTTTTGCTGGATTATCAAAACAAAGTTCTGTCCTGTTCTGTGATTTCCTTGCCGTTTGGTATGAACCACTGTATAGCCAGTTTATAGGTTCTTAACGGCCTAAATTTCCAAAAGGCACCGGATGCATCTTGGAAGTTAAGCAGGATCAGTCTTGTTTAGTACATGGATGGAAGGCTGCAAATAAATACAAGGTGCTTAGGCTATATTTCAGAGGAAAAAACTTGAAAAACATCCTCTGTATTCCTTATCTAAGAAAACACTATGAAATTGATGGGGTTGCCACAAATCAACAGATAACATGACGGTATGCACAAGCACACACTTTCTTTTGAAGAACTAGCACATGGTGAATATGAGTATAGCATTGCTCCTGAGATATTTGATTAAATGTTGGTTATGAATTAATAATAATAATAATAATAATAATAATAATAATAATAATAATAATAATAATAATAATAATATTTATTTGTATCCCACTTTTTTCCTTAAAACAGGACCCAAAGCGGCTCACAGCATTTTGTAAAAGACAATATAAAACAACGTACGTATGTAAAACACAACCTATAAATCAATTTTACAATCAGAGATAAGTAAATATATTTAAAAACATTCATCTAATACAGTTATTGCAAGCTACTCAACAAGACAGATGGTAAGGTTAATTTGACTAAATAAAAGTTAGCCTTCCTGTCATTACAGTTAAGTGTCTTCATCAAAAGCTTGTATGAACAGGAAGGTTCCTTCGCTGCTTTTTAAAAGATGTCAGGGAAGGGGCTCTTTTAACCTCCTTGGGGAGGGAGCTCCAAAGAAGGCCCTCTCTCTAGTCACCCCAACCACATTTGCAATGGTGGTGGCAACAAGAGGAGGGCCTCTCTAGAAGATCTTAATGTTCGGGCAGGTTGATATTTAGTCCCCTATCAGTAATTATTTATTATCATGGTCTGGAACAGAAGTGCTTAACATGTGGCCCATGTACTGCTTGCTGCAGTGTTCTTATTTCTGGCTTTTTATTGGATTTTTTAAAATGTTCCTTTTAATTCTCTTAATAATTTAATTCTGTTTTAACCTTTCATACTGTTTTTATTGTTGTGAGATTTTATCTGAGCCTCTTCTAACTTTTCCTAGTGCTGGAGGTAGGAAATAAATTACATTAGATTAAAAAAAAAGCATATCAATGTTACGTCCATACATTCATAAGATGGCACTACCGGTTGCGGCATGATGGATTCATGCTTGATTTTCTAGACCATGCTTCCCCATGCAAATTTTTCAAAAGAAGTTTTTACAACAACCTATATCTTCCTACTTTTCAAATCCTCAATTTCCCTTCTTGCGATGACTTTTGGGTGCTGGATGCCAGCAAGTCCTGCCAAGGGGTAGGGCTTGGAATGCCAGGTAGGCCAGGGAGCAGGGATACCGTGCGGATGGAAGAGGGGCTGCCCCAGTCTCCACTCTTTGCACAGCCAGGGCGTTTCCCTGGCGAGTTCTGACAGACGAGGCCTCGCCTCATCCCAGGAGGAGATGCACAACAGATTGTAAACAGGGAGACTCCACCGGTGCCTGAAGGCAGGGAGGGGGGAGCATGTCAGATACTCTGCCGAATGAGGGCAGTGCAGGGAGAACGGTGCTTTAGCGCTTCGTAAGAAAATTTCCGATATAAGGTAAAGGTGTGAATGTTGTTCTCAGAGGGTGTTACAGTCAGTTGGAGCCACGAAGTGCCTTCCTTCCTTCCTACACCCCTTCCCTAAATCCTGAGCAGAGTCGAGTTCTGTCACCTTTTGATGCTCTCATCTTCCCACTGAACTTTCAGGATTCAAGATGTGCGTGACTATGTCTAGGATTTGATGAGTACAAAGAGAAACAAAACCAGGCCTCACCTTACTTACTACACAGGCAACAAAGCAGAGAGAGGCAGTGAGGCACAATTTACACAAGGGGTGTAGGAAGAAAAGAGGGCACAAGGAAAAAGGTCAAAGAGGGAAAGAGTAGGGCACAAGGGTAAAAGAAGGGAGTTTTTCCACAAGGTTACTCAACTCAGTATTCTCCGACTCTTTCAAGGCGTCTACACTCACATAAGAGGCCGCAAGCGTGTGCAGCTGGTGTTCCAGATAGCGAGTGAGGTCGTACATCTGCTGGATGGAGTGTCTGGTGGTCCCTTGGTCCGTGCTGTTCAGTGCGAGCACCACAGGCAGGTTCCAGAGCGTGGCACACAGGAAGGCAAGGATCCCCCACGAATCTCCTGCAGGGAGCACACTTGTAAGGAGCTGTGGGCAAAGGGAGCACTGTGACAGGGGGAGCAAAGCCTAGGTCACCTGTCCCCATCCCACCCCATCCCAGGAGAGAAACTTTAGGGAAAGGTGCTTCAAGGACACCTACTTCTAAAACCGTGCCCCATCCTTCATTTGACATATTGATAGGGAAATCCCTCAAAACCACAATAAATAACCCATGAGCCAGGGACTGGGTGTCTCACAGCTCTAGGAACAAATGAGTCACTGAGCTGAAAGGTATTCCCGGGTATTCCAACACTGCTCTACCTTTGGTAACTGCTACATCAACATAAGATGAATCAATTATAGAAATATTTGATCAAAGAGTCATTTGCCCTGTTTGCTTCATGCAAGTTTTTTCTTATAATTAGTGTTTCAACAAGGAGGTTTCTATTTGCTTATGAAATTATGCTTCCCATTATCTGATCCCACAAACAAAATCAATGGTACTTTCTCTCTTTATGTAAATAGTAGCTTCATAGGCTCAGGTAATTTTGTCTGGAGCATCACATAAACAGGCAAACCTTCTCTCTTGCCATCCTCCCCCTACCCTCATAGTCCCGTGCTGTTTCTCAGAACTGTGATGTGCTTTTTTAAAAAAAGTGCATGTTAACCATGTCGTTAAGTTTGGCCACAAGGTTTCATGTAAACTAGAGACAGAGCCCAGGATGATCCCAGCAATAAAAGCCTCATGTGTAATACTTGCTTTGGCTCAGTGTCTCCCAGACATATACTGCATGCACAAATGCATGCATGCACACACAACACATAGAGTGCAATGCTGCTGATACATGATTCTGCAATTGCACATTCCTTAGTTTCACATATTGCTGTTGCAATTGTGCAGTTTAGGACTGGATACCCCCTTGTTCCATGTCTCCCCTAAAGTACTTAAACTGGTGTAACTGTTATAAGACCAAGAGGAGTCGTGCCCTCATCCACTTTCCCTTTTTGATAGATACTGTTTATTATTGTAACAGTCAGTGTGGTGTCATGGTTTGAGTGTTGAAATAGAGCGAGCCTTCATGAGACCAGGGTTTGAATCTCCACTACCTGGGACAAGTCACCTTAGATGCAACCTCCTCAAAATAAATCCTAGATTAGAGTAGCCACTAGCTGGAGTTGACTTGAATGCACATAACAATACTGAAAATAATTACAAATGTTTATTCATTTTACCTAAATTTCAT
Source organism: Anolis carolinensis (assembly GCF_035594765.1). Taxonomy (NCBI): domain Eukaryota; kingdom Metazoa; phylum Chordata; class Lepidosauria; order Squamata; family Anolidae; genus Anolis; species Anolis carolinensis. Next base: position 237,536,484 of record NC_085841.1, read on the forward strand.
TTTGAAATTGTAAAACACTTTGTATGACATTTAGAGAGTGAAGTGTTAAATTACAAGAGACTATGGTGAGCATTAAAGTGGTTCAATATGTCCCTATGTTGCACAGAAACTGCACAACAAAGAAAACTAGCTAGCTAGCTAGATAGGTTGAGTGTCCCTTATCCAAAATGCTTTGGATCAGAGTTGTCCCATATTTCAAATTTTTGGGAATTTTGGAATACTTTCATATACATAATGAGACATCTTGGAGACAGGATCCAAGTCTAAACACAACATTCATTTATGTTTCACATATGCCTTTAGACATTGCCATTTTATGCATGAAACAAAGAGTGTGTACACTAAACCATTGGAAACGTAACCATCAGCTATCCATGTGGACAATTTGAATTTTTGAGTATTTTGAAATTCTAGATCATCATCATCATCATTATATATTTATAACCTGCTTTTTCTCTACCAAAGGAGACTCAAAGTGGCTAATATGAAAAAATATAACAATGTGTGAAAGGAATACTCAACCTGTTGTTCCAAATGTATATGGTAGAAATTCAACAGGCTTTCAGCATATACATTTCCCCACCTTTCTGATCTCTGCAGGCCAAGTCTGGGAACCTGGTCATGCCTGCATAGCCGCCATGGAAGCCTGGCCCATTACCCATGCCAATGCCTCCCACTTGTGATGATTCACCCATGAAACACGCAGCCCGGCCCTGGCCACTCGCGCTTCATTAAAGACTATCCCGCGGCATTTTCCTGTGCGCACCACGCCCCAGCCCAGCCCAGTCGGGCTGATTCCACCCTGCTTCACTGCTTCCACTGCTCCCACCAGAAATGGGGCCCACCCATCCCCTCTCCTACGCACTTGATAACATTTCTACAGATTCATATCCTCCAAGTGTACTAATTTGATATGGACAGTCCCAAATGATCCTGTCATCCCACTTCTTCAGTTGCTTTTCAAATGTCCCAGTTTTTCTCTCCTCCTCCCACGTCTCCCCTTTGTCTTCAAATTATTTCAGTTGTGGCAAACAAATTTCAAAGAGGGAATACATTTGCACTCAACTCAGCAAAAGGAGAGGAGAGAACAGAGTTTTTCCTTTTCCTGTAGCCTCAGCAAAAGTAGACTGCTGCAACCTTTCCTAGTTTGTGTGCCCTTCCTCATCAAGAATGTTTACCATTTTGACCCCACTCCGATTATATTTAGCCACACATGCCCTGGTTTACATATGTAAAAGGGTATGAAAACTCTACATTATGGAGGGGGGGGGGGTCAACTGTAGTGGCTTGAGGGATATATACTTCCAACTAACAAGTGTCTACCATAAATGCTTTTTCATCCTGATGAGTGTCTGCTAAATGAAAGGAAGCCTAGCCCTTCTACATATTCTGGCACATTCTTCCCAGGGAAGGTTCAGGGAGAACAAGAGGGCAGTGCTATGAGATGGTAGAGAAAGTACTCTATGGAGCCCCCGGTGGCACAGTTGGTTAAACCCTTGTGCTGGCAGGACTAATGACTTTGAAGGTTGGGTTGCTGACCTGAAGGTTGCAGGTTCAAATCCAACCCGGGGAGACTCTGGATGAGCTCCCTCTATCAGCTCCTGAACAGAAAATTTTGAAGCAAAATGCAGGCCTGGGATTCTAAGATCTTTTCTTTTCCTGTATGATTTATAACATCTTTGCCTGATAAAGAAGCCAGTGAAGCTTTGAAAGTTTACATGATGTATTTTGTGCATTTCATTTAGTTCAATAAATGTATCACTGTTTTGTGGATTTTGAGTTTTGTTGTATTTTGCTGCAAGGCCAACACAGCTATCTCTGAATAGTTGTCCTTCAAGTGGCATCTTGTCACCATTCCTCATGGAGCTTGGAATTAGGAAGGGCAGGTGAAGCACTGGGATTACAGTGAGTTAGTTAAAAAAAACACCTTAAATGGTGGTGTAAAACAGGACCACCAGACTCCAGTGTAGTTGAGCCTGTCCAGGAATTATATGAAGGGTGTGTAATGATCACACACGAAAAGAGATGAACACAGTAATTGCCATTTCAACCTCTCAGGACTGATAAGGTTTCCCAGAAATCTATTCTATGTGTAATTACTTGGGAATAAGATGCACTCATCATATAGAGAACACTTCTAAGTATATGCTATAAGAGTCTTCATATTTAAAGACAATCAAATGGTAATGAATGGGGATGGGGAATAACCTGCCTTCCAACTCTCATACCTGTAGATAGGGAAAATTAATGGTAACCAGCCTGCTAAAGTTGAGTGCTCCCATCCCAATTCCAGGTCACTGCCATTCCCCATCAACAGAATCTCTTTTTTATTCTGCCTAGTGGTAAGGTTAACTTTGCCTAATAATATTTTCCATTTTGTTAATAAAGCAATGTTTAAAATTTAATAAATCTATGTTTGCTTCTATTTTTACTTCACATACACAAATTCATAGTTAATATTAGATACCCTGCAACATCTTACAGGTGAAAAACAGATACATGTGGCTGAGTGACATTAGAGTGTGATCAAAAGAGCAAAAAAATATTCACGAGGAAGAACAGACAAGGTAGGGAGAGGTGGGTTGCAGTTATTTGCTTTCGTCTGGGTCTATGGGAAGGGTGGGATGTTGCCTTCTTGACTCCATTTTAATCCTCTGTGCTAAATAAATGCAAACTATTTTTGCCCTCTGGGCTCATTTACCATCAACTGAGGACAAAGTACTACCAACTGAATCAGAGCACAAAGTACCTCTAGACCAGGGGTCCCCAAACTTTTTAAACAGGGGGCCAGTTCACGATCCATTGGACCGTTGGAGGGCTGGACTATAGTTGGCCACCAAGCAATAATAATAACAACAACAACAACAAAAAAGAGGGTTGAAAGAGACCCTTTGGGCCATTGAGTCCAATCCCCTTCTGCCTTTGTGCACTGAAAGCACAAGCAAAGCACCCCTAACAGATGGCCACCCAGCCTCAGTGTAATAATAATAATAATAATAATAATAATAATAATAATAATAATAATAATAAAGAGGATTGGAAGAGACCCCTTGGGCCGTTTAGTCCAACCCCCTTCTGCCTTTGTGCACCGAAAGCACAAGCAAAACACCCCTAAAAGATGGCCACCCAGCCTCAATGTTAATAATAATAATAATAATAATAATAATAATAATAAAGAGGATTGGAAGAGACCCCTTGGGCCGTTTAGTCCAACCCCCTTCTGCCTTTGTGCACCAAAAGCACAAGCAAAGCACCCCTGACAGATGGCCACCCAGCCTCAATGTTAATAATAATAATAATAATAATAATAATAATAATAATAATTAATAAGGGTTGGAAGAAGAGACCCCTTGGGTCATTTAGTCCAATCCCCTTCTTCCCTTGTGCCGTGGGGGCCGGATAAATGGCTTTGATGGGCCGCATCCGGCCCCCGGGCCTTAGTTTGGGGACCCCTGCTCTAGACTATACGGGACACAATACTGAGCATTATGTTTGTTGTGAATATTTCATAGGAAGCCAGAAACCAGCATATTCAGTCACACAATAGTTGGCATCCTGTTGGTGATTTTTGCATGTGTATTCTACCTTATGCAAATGTGGACAATACATAATAATCATATTTAGCTGAAGGTTCTAAAAGAACTTTATGTATTGCACGTTGTTCACTGATGATGTGGCAATGCATCATTGCCCATTTCACATCAATGCACAATGCATATCAGTTGGGCAACATCACAATTCTTTAATGAGGTGATGTAGTAAAATCTCAATGGATGTAAAGTTATGATGCACTGCCAACAGAACCTCTGAAGATGCCTGCCACAGATGCAGGTGAAACATTAGGAGAGAATGCTGCTAGAACATGGCCATACAGTCAACAACCCAGTGATTCTGAACATGAAAGCCTTTGACAATATTATACATCTCTTGGATGTGGGATCTCAACCGATATCACTGCCTTTTCTTGTGATAGCTTTGCCTCACTTATGGTTTATTGTAGTCACAGCACTAAATCAGTTGTGTTGACAGCTGCCGTCTGGATGCAGCCTCAGAATGTAACCTGTAGTCTTTACTTCTAGACAAATGATTTTATATCACACCTGCTTGTTCCAATGAGACCATTATACCATGTGATCTGTGGTCACCACACATAGTAGAACCTGGTTTTATTATTTACTACTATGCCACAGGCCATTGTTCAAACAAAATTTATGCTAGCTCTCTTTATATATACAGTAGTGTCTTGCTTATCCAACATAAACGGGCTGGCAGAACGTTGGATAAGCAAAAATGTTGGATAATAAGGAGGGATTAAGGAAAAGCCTATTAAACGTCAAATTACGTTATATGATTTTACAGCCTAAGCACCAAAATATCATGTTTTACAACAAATTGACAAAAAAGCAGTTCACTGTAACATTATGTAGCAATTACTGTATTTATGAATTTAGCACCAAAATATTGCAATGTATTTAAAACATTGATTACAAAAACATTGACTACTAAAAGGCAGACTGCATTGGATAATCCAGAATGTTGGATAAGCGAAGGTTGGATAAGCAATATTCTACTGATACAGAAAAGAGACATTTCCTCAATTGGAATATAGAGGTGAAAAACTGAACAGCTCAATTTCAAATCTAGATAACCTTAAATGCCCCCAGCTTTCTCGACAGGAACATGCAAACAGTGGTGATATAGAAATAGAACTTGTTGATAGTTCACTTTAGGCAAACTTTGGCTGCCAATCAGGATAAATATTACTGAGCTGTATGAACCAAAGGTCTCACTCAAAATAAGACTACCGTCTTATGTTCGCAGTAAAACTATACTCTTACTTGGGGCTTAATTACATTTACTTTAGTGTTCCAAGAAATACTCCTGATGTTATGATTAGAGACTACATTCATAGTTCACATCCATAATAATAATAATAATAATAATAATAATAATAATAATAATAATAATAAGTGCATTTTCCATCTTTGCTGCTTTTAAAGACTCATTTTTCTTAGCTTTGTTAATCTAAGTTTATATATACAGTATGACCCCTGTATCCATGGGGGATTCGTTCCCAGACTTTGCGTGGATACATGAAATCACAGATAATAGAAAGATATTATTTTCAATGGTACAAAAGACAGAGGTATTAAGAAAAGGATATAGCTTGTATAGGCGGTCCTAAGGGAATAAGTAAAACCATGAATAAAAATTCATATTTCGGTTCTGCAGATACGGAGATGTTATTGTATTCATTATCTGTGTGTTCTTCATTTATCAGTTGAGGACACTCTTGCCTCTCAAAATTGTTGACAGAATGACAGAATGAAGGAATGAGCTTTCTTTAAAAAATTCACAAAACTATCTGTATTTTTCAAAATACCAGGTTTGGGAAGAAATCTTAATGTATGTGTTGTTTTGTTCACATTTGATCAGCAGAACCAAATAAAATATCCCATAGCGGTCTTTCCCAACCTGGTGCACCTTAGATGGCTGATCTACATAATTCTTGGCCAAGTTGGATGTGCAGTAGAGGGCACACTTCTGGGGAAATTTTGTTATGTGAGTGAGGACATGCCAAATGGAGTTTGAACTAGGATCTAACTGGAAGAGAACCGCTCAGTGCTTTGGATAGATGAAAGCCATGCTTTCACCCCACGACCTTCTGGCAAACAAACTAGTAAAATGTGGGCTAGACAAAACTACGGTTAGGTGGATCTGTGGTTGGCTGAGCGAACGAACCCAAAGGGTGCTCACCAATGCGTCGTCTTCATCATGGAAAGAAGTGACAAGTGGAGTGCCGCAGGGCTCCGTCCTGGGCCCGGTTCTGTTCAACATCTTTATTAACGACTTAGACGAAGGGTTAGAAGGCACGATCATCAAGTTTGCAGATGACACCAAACTCGGAGGGATAGCTAACACTCCAGAAGACAGGAGCAGAATTCAAAACGATCTTGACAGACTAGAGAGATGGGCCGAAACTAACAAAATGAAGTTCAACAGGGACAAATGCAAGATACTTCACTTCGGCAGAAAAAATGGAAATCAAAGATACAGAATGGGGGACGCCTGGCTTGACAGCAGTGTGTGCGAAAAAGATCTTGGAGTCCTCGTGGACAACAAGTTAAACATGAGCCTACAATGTGATGCGGCAGCTAAAAAAGCCAATGGGATTTTGGCCTGCATCAATAGGGGAATAACGTCTAGATCCAGGGAAGTCATGCTCCCCCTCTATTCTGCCTTGGTCAGACCACACCTGGAATACTGTGTCCAGTTTTGGGCACCGCAGATGAAGGGAGATGTTGACAAGCTCGAAAGCGTCCAGAGGAGGGCGACTAAAATGATTAAGGGTCTGGAGAACAAGCCCTATGAGGAGAGGCTTAAAGAGCTGGGCATGTTTAGCCTGCAGAAGAGAAGGCTGAGAGGAGACATGATAGCCATGTACAAATATGTGAGGGGAAGTCATAGGGAGGAGGGAGGGAGCTTATTTTCTGCTGCCCTGCAGACTAGGACACGGAACAATGGCTTCAAACTACAGGAAAGGAGATTCCACCTGAACATCAGGAAGAACTTCCTCACTGTGAGGGCTGTTCGGCAGTGGAACTCTCTCCCCCGGAATGTGGTGGAGGCTCCTTCTTTGGAAGCTTTTAAGCAGAGGCTGGATGGCCATCTGTCGGGGGTGCTTTGAATGCGATTTCCTGCTTCTTAGCAGGGGGTTGGACTAGATGGCCCATGTGGTCTCTTCCAACTCTACTATTCTATGATTCTATGATTCTATGATTCTATGCTAGTCTCAGAGAAGGAGGGGAAGTACATTTACTCCATAAAAGTAGATCCAAGATTTTACAGAGTGCCTTAAGATCCACATGGGAGGGACACAAGGAAGCAAAAGGCCTGTGAAAAACAGGAGATTGTTCTGGTCCTCAGCACAATCTTCACTGCCAGCATATACATACAGCAAGGATACTAGGGATAAATATGCACATGCAGTTTTTAAAATAAGCAAAGATGTGTTCTGGAAGTCCCCACATGGCATCTAATACAAATATGCCTTTTTTATTTAAAGGGTCATCTGCCAGCGGGAGGTTTTGTAAGTCCTAAACATAAGCTGCCTGTGTCTGGAGCTGATTGGTGATCTTATAGTGATGTCAGGTTCAAATCCCACCCAGGGAGAGCACGGATGAGCTCCCTCTATCAGCTCCAGCTCCATGCGGGAACATGAGAGAAGCCTCCCACAAGGATGGTAAAAACATCAAAAACATCCGGGCATCCCCTGGGCAATATCCTTGCAGACGGCCAATTCTCTCACTCCAGAAGCAACTCAAATTGCTCCTGACACAAAAAAAAAAAACTGTCAGTAATCCATGCCAGACAAAAATGGTCAATACTTGATTTACAAGTATATGTGTCTTTGTTTTCAGTTGTGAAGCTAGGAGCAAGCCCAATTCACCCTGCAGCTAAAGAATGTATAAATTTTCTTTTCATATTGTACCCATCATTCTGTGCCAACAAGAGTGTTCCTCTCTTAGCCTAATCAAAGTACTGTACATGGAAAAAGTCAAACTAACTATGTACACACACACACACCCCAAATAGCTGTGCAACATATCTTAGATTTTGAAAGCTGTAGCTTTAGGTGGGCATTCATACAGCATAACCAAACAACTTCTATTTTTTCTTCAGGGGCAGGCTAGAAACAATACAGATGATAGTACTTTTCTTTTCCTGGAAGTATATGCACTATACCCTCCTTTATATAGTCTCTCTCTCTCTCTCTCTAGCTTGCTCCCCCCCCCCCCCCCCCTTTCTCTCGCTGTGTGTAAAACGCATGCACAACAATGTACATATAAATATTTCACCTCTTTCTCTTTGGCAGGCTATTTCTACTGTATGCTGTAAATATATTGCATTTTCTTCCATAGGTTACCATAACTATTTTTGGAACAGACCTCTTTTTTCAAGACGATAATTGACAGTTTCCACATCATTATCTGGTCTGCAATTTCCATCTTGACACATGCTCTAGCAGCAGACTTCATGGTCACAACAGCTGGACTATTTTCTGTTTTACTCAAATTGCCTGTTTATTTACCAGCTAGCTAGCCTGATGAAGAGTTCTGAATAATTTGAAAACTTGCACACCTCTGCAGCATTTCAGTTGAGCCTGTTAAAGGTGTTACTAAACTCTTTGCTTTATTATCTGAAAGAAATCTAAAATATTGTTTCTGATGGTGTTTTAATAGTATAGGTAAAGGTTTTCCCCTGATGTTAAGTCTAGTCGTGTCCGACTCTGGGGGTTGGTGCTCATCTCCATTTCTAAGCCAAAGAGCCAGCATTATCCGTTGACACCTCTAAGGTCATGTGGCTGGCATAACTGCATGGAGCGCCGTTGCCTTCCTGCCAGAGCGGTACCCATTGATCTACTCACATTTGCATGTTTTCAAACTGCTAGGTTGGCAGAAGCTGAGGCTAACAGCAGGAGCTCACCCAGCTCCCCAGATTCGAACCACCAACCTTTTGGTCAACAAGTTCAGCAGTTCAGCGGTTTAACCCGCTGCATCACAGGTTAAACCGGACATAACTTAATAGTATAGTTATGCATAATTCACATGCACATTACAAGACTTCTCACAGGTATTTATTATCTATATTTACATACTCTCCAAAATTCCAGAGGTGAAAACCGAGACAAGTGTGAAACCACATCAAAAATTAACAGTGAGAAAGAAGGCATATGCTGGAATAGGTTAGTGCAGTTTGCTTTGGCCTGAACTTACAGGAAAGAGCATGGAGTTTCCACTCCTCCTCGTCTCTCTGTCCTGTGAGTGAACCGAGTGCAAACTACTTCAGCAGTTTAAACTCAGTTTGGAGGAATTAAGTAGATGATAAAGAGAATAGTGAAAGGAAAAGAGACATTTTAATAGCAGCTGAAAAGAATATTAATCCTTACAAAATTGGGACAGTTAGGAGGGTATGTAGTTAGCATAATGTGTAGCCCTCAACTTTGCATACTTTAACATTTATGATCTTTTTAACAGTTTAAAACTGGTAGTGACTGAAATACTGTTTATATCTTTAAAAGCTTTTTGTGAAATTATCAAACGTCTTTATCCACATGCCATACTGTGAGGGGTTTTTTTTCTCTAATTTTTAAAAGTTTGTGTATTGTTTTCAGACTGGAAAAATTTCCTCTTTGAAACCTGAAGTACCTATGCTAATGATACATGCTAACCTCTATTTGCATGAGCACGAGTCTGTGATTGCTTTTACCTAGGCAACCACCAATATTTAGTTCTGTGATCAGCTTCAACTTTAACCATCCCAATCAGAGGTAATACAGGTTTCTGAGCAAATGAACATTTAATATGAGTCTTAAGCATACGAAACTTTTTCTTCCTTTTGTTTCCCAAGCTCTAACAAGCCAGGAAGTAGAAAGGTCAGGCTCCATGCTGATGTTGTCATACATTTGGCAAACGTATGTGGTATGATACACTGCTACCTGTATTCATTAGCTAGCTGACCCGACTCTCTTCTCGATAAACAGATTGCAAAATCACATTAAAATAGGGGGAGGGAGGCAGAAAGGACATAGCATCCATGCAGCACTGTAGCAAAAAGGCAGGTTAATAAAAAGCAGTTGTAAGTGAGATGAAATTAGTCCATTAATTGTGTCTGTATATCAAGCCCCCAGACAGAGTTAAATCTGCTTAATTTTTCTCCTTCCCTTCATCACTGTTTTCCTTTGTGTCTTCTTGAGTTTCGGAATGTATCTTGATGGCGGAGGTGGGATTGATTAGTGATAAAGAGTAGTCAGTCTTACTCCAGAATACCATATAACTGTGTGCCAGATGTAAGGCAACATCAGCGTGAACCTCAACCGCAGATTTCCTGTCTTGTTCTACATCGTCAAAGGACAGATGCGGAAGACAGGAATCGTAACTCACGTTCTACAGATTTCGCAAGGATGGATGTGTGCTTGATGTGCCTGGCATTTTTATGAGATTGACAAAGGAGTTGGGTATGTGGCTTTTCACAAGCCTCACATCCTTTTGCGGACAAGTTCTAGGGAATTTGTGTTTCCTGAAATAAGCAGGGGAAAACCACTGCTGCTGGATGCCACTGGGTCAGAAAGAAAGCAGGAAAGGTGGGATGGTTCACAGCCTAACACACAAACCACAATTGTGCAAATGCTGGTCTGGTTATCGGGGATGCTTGTGGGGGCAAACCCACACAAAACTTGTGAATTTGTGGTGGCTGCAAGAATGATTTCATTTCCTCTGGTGCCACTGTAATTAAAAGCCATATCCAAAGAGCCATGTAGCTTTTTTGCCACAGTCATCATTAGTGTCTATGTTGCCTAATAATCCTTTTCAGTATTCCCGGAAACATAACCTAACAGTATGTTTTAAAGTTGTACTGTGCATTTTTTGCATCCTTGTATTGGATTTTTTTTCCTGGATAAAAGCTATCATCAGCCTGTGAGATTCAGCAAGAATATAATTTTAATAGTTGTAATAGTTTTAAAGCTCTTGTAGGCAAGAAACTTCTGTCTTTAAACAAATCACAAATACAGGGCACTCTTTATTTTTTTAGGATTAGTTTTACTAATAAAATCAGTGTTTCTAGCCACTTAAGAATCAGCAACCCATGGAGCCCAACACATGACGCATGCTTCAAATGTGGGTTCCAGGTATTTTGCCATTTCTAAAGTGTGTGTTTTTTCCACAATTCATAAGTTGATTGGCAAGCTACTTATTTTTCAATTCCTTGCACACAGACATGTGAAAACGCCCAATTTAACATGTGATGGAAATCTCCTCTTGCCCTGTTTGTAAATAAAATGATGACATCATCATGGGGGAGGAGCCGAGATAGGTATCCTTTCTTCTGCCATAATCTTTAGAATCGAGGAGGAAATTTATATCTTTTTTAAACAACTGCTAATGCTTTTTCAGGCTGTGTGACTCCCACTGAAATAAGTGTTTAAAAAGGCTGCCTTAACTCAGCTTCACTGGAAGGCTGTTGAGGGCAAACGATTCCAGAAAAAGTGGTTCTCAACCTGTGGGTCCCCAGATGTTTTGGCCTTCAACTCCCAGTAATCCTAACAGCTGGTAAACTGGCTGGGATTTCTGGGAGTTGTAGGCCAAAACACCTGAGGATCCACAGGTTGAGAACCACTGCTTAAGACTGATACCTTAAATCTCTTGTAGCTGAAGGGTTTTGAGGACAAATGACAGGGGCGGAGACAGTGGGAGGAGATATAGATATCACATGTGATAGCAAATCAAACAGATAAATCTTAAAGAAAGTGGAGAAAAGGATTAAATGTGAAGGGGGTAGGAAAGTCCTCTGTTTAATTTCAAAACGGTGTGGCAAAACTTAAGAGAAAACCAACGATTTACTTAATTTTACTTATCCTGTGAGATGATACAGTTGTAAGAAATGCAAGGGATGTCTACTCTGGCCCCTGCAATGCAATACACAATTCAACAGTTTCAATGTACATCCAATCTGTTTAGAGACCTCTAAAGGAGAATCTACAACCCCTCTATTTCACTGTCAAACAGCTCTTACAGTAAGTTCTCCACCATATTTGGTGAAATCTCTCTTCTTTGAATTGGAACTCATGAGTTCATGTTCTGTTATGTATTTTATTGATCATATTTATTGTTCACAGGCCTAAATAACCTGAAGGCACCTCATCTTATCTGATATTGGAAGCTAAGCAGTGTCACTTTGGTTAGTATTTGAATAGGAGACTGCCAACTAACAACAGGTACTATAGGTTACATTTCAGTGTGAGCAACTAGCAAAACCACCTCTAAGTATTCTTTGTCTAAGAAAATCCTATGAAATTGATGGGGTCATTATAAGTCAGAAGGGGACTTATCCCACAAATCCCATGAGATGCTGTATTTTGTTATCCCTTGTATTTGACATTTTTCTTCCCTGAGCTAAGAATAAAAACAAATTTAGATGGAGAACTTAGTAAGAGTCAACATATTTGTTGTTACCATTTTTGCCATTGCAGAGGAATTACTGACTGATGTGGATCTGTGAAATCCGGAGCGAAAAGGCTGCAAATAGCTTACAAGGAATGTGAATGCTGGTGAGTATTCAGACTGCAGCTGGTTGCAGAAATCAAATCCTTGAGAACCATTTTTATATTTTAAAATATAACTATAAATCATAACTACAAAATAAAATTTAAAAGACAGACTGGGTTTAAAAATATGCCGAATAAAAACTGTAACAACAGAAACAAGTTCTTCTGCAGTTAATGTGAAATACAGGGTGTTTGAAAAATAACTCCTTATTCACCATTTAATTTCAATGGTGAATAGGGAGTTCTTTTTCAAACACCCTGTATTTGGACCACCTCTTCCTTCTCCTTGTGTTCACTGGCTTCCTTTCTCTTTGTTTCCCTTCACCACAAACATTTCTCTGCATCTCCACCTTGCAAGTCCTGTGTTTTCTACTGATGTCTGTGCCTCCTCATACACTATACAAGTCTCTCTGCACTTCACTTCTTCTGCCCCCATGCCTTTCAGTCCCTCCTAGAGTTTTCAGATCTCAGGGCCTAAATATGGTTCTCCAGTCCCTCTCTCAAAGGTGAGCAGCACAACTCTACTACCTAGGCTTGAACAAGAAAAATACAATCAGGATGGAGTGAGATAGTAGGAAATCAAATAATGTGAGGAAAGGGCTATAGATTCCTCACCTGCATACTTCTTTTGCTGTTGGAATAGGCAGCCAAACAAATATCCCTCTATCATTGGCTACAAAGATGAGGAAGCACGCAATGAGCTACAGGCAATAAGCATTACTTGCAAGGGGGACAGTAAATGGGCCCATATACCTTGTGTTGTGCAGCACTGCTATCAAGTTGTCTGATGTGAAGGGCTAGCAATATTTACCAAGGGAACTGTTGCCCTATTTGAGTCTATGGGCTATAAATGTTTCTTTCTGGGAACCAAAATTGCTCAGGGGCTTGCACTGGTCCAGACACCACTGCTTTGAATAGCACTGTTGAGAAACACACGTCTAAATCAGTTGATCCGACAAAAAGCAAGGGAGTTCACTACACCGTAGCATAGGAGTGAATAGCAGTAGATTTGGATTTACCATAGATCACTGGCTCATTTGCAATAAATCACCATGGATTTCAAGTTCCCAATTGTCTAACAATAGCAATAAAACAACACGCATATGCTTATATTGCTAAAATGGATAAAGTTTAAAGTAAGGAGGAGTGGGCTTTTATGTGGAAGGAGTTCTGCAAAATCAGATCAGTTCTTCTGGCACTCAAAAAGAAACTCCTGTGCTCAGACGTCTTAAATTTTAAGTGAATGTCTTTTGTATGAGGCTCAGGTAAATGGATCTCAGTGTTCTAGTAAAACAGCAACAACTACATCCACAAGTCTCCAGTCAGCCCACCCTCTGCTATTCTATGAAACAAAGATCTTAAGGGGGATTTTTGTATTGTTTTACATATTTTGTTTAATATGCCTCTCCTCCGCAAAGTTTTCACTTGACGCCAATCCTGAATTTGCCTTCACTGTGCATAAGGACCATTATATTGTCCAGAAAACTCTAGGTAAATTCCATACTGGGAAAAAATCCTTTTCTTATCTTCCCTACTTTGAATGGAAATGGGCCAGTAAACCAAGAGGCATGAAATGCAGATGACTCCTTTTTTCATCTGACACAGTATTGGGCTGGGTGAAAAGATACTTCTCCAGACTAACAGTATCTTTCCAGTAACAAATCAACCAAAAATTGCCTATATAGGGTAAAAACTGAGTTCTTATATACTGTAGTATATAAGAAGCCCATCTACAACTTTAGTATTTCATCCATTGCTAACGGCAACCAGGAGAAAGGGTCCTGGTTTGAGCAGCTAGCTGTCCTGCTCCTAAGACGTTCAACTGCACTGGTATGGAAAGTGACTTCAATGTATATGTTAATAAAACAGCAAACATCTGGAACCTATCATGGTATCAGCCGTGGTCAAATTCAATCTCCTGTACTTCTAAAATGTAGATCCCTGCCATTGAGCTACAGAAGAAATCCTAGTAGTGGGTTGAGAGCCATAGCCCATATAGAGCAGCAACCGTAAACATATAAACATATGCACAACCCTGTCCAGTGCTAAATTAATGTGATTTTTTCAGTAGCCAAGTCAACCGTCATTGAGCTGAAAAATTGTGTAAGATGCCTCCGTCCGATTGTTCAATGGATCCAAATGAGCAAGCAACTGTAATTCTTACTTGGCTTGGTTTCTGCCATTAATTTTTCCCTCTGCATAAAATCTAGTTAAGTACAAAGTACCAACTGAAAACTAGTTTCACATCCATGCCTGAGATTAGACTTCAATATATTATTATATATGTTCTGGAATACAACATGGTCAACTTGCTCAGAACATGATGATCATGGCTTTTGCTCAATCTTAGCGTCAGGTAATGGGTGACAATAAAATCTTGTGTTTGCAAATAAATTGATATATGGAAATGAACAATAATCTCTCTTTCCCCCTCCCATCTCTACAGAAAAAGCAGGTCTGAAATAAGAGTCACAGGAATCTGCTTTTGAATCCTCTTGCCCTCCTCGGTGGGAAAGCTATATAGATGCAGCGGCATGGCTTAAATGCTTCTACTCATTCATCCCATCTAGCTCTATCTAACATAAAGTTTCTGACTGAACAAATAAAAACCCACTTGGGTGTTTTTGGATGTATTCAGTGTTGATAGGATAGCTTGGAAATATTACTTTGAGGGGTCGTGAAATGTTAGCCTGAAGGTTTATCATTTAATAAATCTCCCTGTTTGGTCAGGGAAACCCTCTGAGTGGCTTTTGGGAAGTCACACTCTCTCAGCCTTATTCAGAAGCAAACTTCCTCTGAATAAATCTTGCCAAGAAAACCCGGTGACAGGTTTGCCTTAGGGTCATCAAAAATCAGAATTGACTTGAAGGCACACACCAACCAATTGCTAAAAAATATGATTCCACAGTCTTTCCATAGAAAGAGTGCTTTTCTCCTAGATAGGGACACAGATTTTTTTAACTCGCTTAAAATTGTTTACTATTATTTTGACATGCAGATATTTAACAGAGAAATATATTTCCCATCATTTTTATTACGAATTGGGTGAAGTAGTCTGTATCAATTTAAGTATACACCACAATACATGAATTTGTTTTTAAGTTATCACAAGACTACCAGATTTGCTGCAACTAGTTGATATGGCTACTTTTCTAGAAATTGCCTAATATATATGTCAGTCTACTGTAACAAATACAGAGCTTCTTTTTTTTACAAAGTGACAGCTGTATACTAAGCAAGTGCTAAATAAACTGATAGCCCATGGACTGGTGCCCTTCTGTGAAGACTTGCTGGGGGTCCTTGGCAAGTTTTCCATAAAAGGAAGAGGGGAAAGCGGAAGGTCAGTGACAGAAGCCAGAGGATTGGATGTGTGGTCCAGCCAAGAGAGAGGATCCATCACACACAAAAATATGATGCCAGTCCCTGGCACATGGGGGAAGGGACACCTGCTAGCCTGCCACATCAAACAGCTTTAAAAACCACTGTCCTAAGCCAAACTTTTATTTCATGTCAGGATCGACTTGAGAAACTGCAAGTCACTTCTGGTGTGAGATAATTGGCTGTCTGCAAAGACGTTGCCCAGGGGGACACCCAGATGTTTTTGATGTTTTTTCCATCCTTGTGGGAGGCTTCTCACATGTCCCCACATGGAGCTGGAGCTGATAGAGGGAGCTCATCTGTGCTCTCCCCAGATTGGATTCGAACCGGCAACCTTCAGGTGAGCAACCAACCTTCAAGTTATCAGTCCTGCCAACACAAGGGTTTAACCCACTGCGCCACTGGGGGCTCCTCTAAGCAAAATTAACCTGAATCAATAAATACCCAGATCCTTGAGTGTGCTAGCAAAGAAATTCCCACAGAAGCATCCCAGCTGATTGTACAGTAGAGTCTCACTTATCCAACATAAACGGGCCGACAGAATGTTGAATAAGCTAATATGTTGGATAATAAGGAAGGATTAAGGAAAAGCCTATTAAACATCAAATTAGGTTATGATTTTACAAATTAAGCACCAAAACATCATGTTATACAATGACACAAAAAGTAGTTCAATACGCAGTAATGTTACGTAGTAATTACTATATTTACGAATTTAGCACCAAAATATCACGATGTATTGAAAATATTGACTACAAAAATGTGTTGGATAATCCAGAATGTTGGCTAAGTGAGTGTTGGATAAGTGAGACTCTACTGTATTCTGTTCCAGCAGCCCTGGCACAATACAATTGACAATGGGATTATGGCCTTGGCACTAAGCCTGCAATCAGGACACCATATGCTCATTATCCTGTATACAGCACCTTGGACTCACTGGCCTAGCGTCACTTTTGTAGGGTTTCCTTACGCAAATAATATTCAGAGATGGTTTGCCATTTCCTTCCTCTGAAATATTGCCTACATCCTCTGATATTCCTTGGTGATCCCCCATTCAAGTATTAATCAGGCCTGACTTACTTAACTTCCAAGATGAGGCAAATAAATGGGCATCTGGCTACCTAAGAACTCCTGTCCTTACTGTTCTCAAGGTTTAACACTCCTGGCAGTAGAAAAGGCTTTGAAGGTTGTTCATGGCACATATAAGGTAAAATATCAGTGGACCCTATGTAATAATACAAATTACATATATTTTATCTTAAAATTCAAAAAGGTCCAAAATCCCAAATTATCCACATGATTGGTTGACATAGCAACTCCTTTGCTTTCTGATGCTTCTGTGTACAGAAATTTTGTTCCATGCACAAACTGGTTACAAATATTGTGCATAGAATTACACTATATGTGTAAAGCAGTGGTTCTCAGCCTGGGGTCAGCAATGTTGTCACACGGGGTCTGCGAAGGATTGAAGAAATGTTATGATTTCTTACAGTTGAATCTGATTGAATATCCCAAAAATGGGCAATTTGTGAGAAAAGTTATTATTGTTGTTGTTGTTGGAAGAAGCAACCTTCTCAAACCTCCTCTATTTGATATTTGTTTTTTTATTAGTACAGTAGAGTCTTGCTTATCCAACCTTTGCTCATCCAACGTTCTGTATTATCCAATGAAACTGCCTCCCGCCTGGATCCACAACTGTTTCTCAAGGCAGCAACGCGCAACAACAACACAAGTGCAGCCACACTCCAAACAAGTGGCAGACTTGTAAAACATGAAGTTTTGGTGCTTAATTTGTAAAATCATAGCGTAACTTGACATTTAATAGGCTTTTCCTTAATTCCTCCTTATTATCCAACGTTTTTGCTTATCCAATGTTCTGCCAGCCCATTTATGTTGGATAAGTGAGATTCTACTATATAATTTTATAACCTGAAGTATATGTCTATTTAGTTTGCAGCTACCTCATCTCTATATACCTAAAGTGTGGCTGGAGATCACAGTGACTGACTCAGTGACAGTTTAGAATGTTCCGTTTTTAAAAAGGATGACAGTTAGAAAAGTCAGTTGGAGAAGTCAGTTGATGCTTGAGTGCAGAAGTCTGTGTTAGGCAGTGTTAGGAAGTAATAAAACTATTAAGGCTTGTGTTTTCTTGGAAAGTAAACTCTTATTAGAGAGAGCTATATAAAGCATTACAGTTTATGAAGAAACTGTCAAAGGTTATCAGTTTAAGATACAAACTCTCTTTTAAACGTTTCAAAGTTTTTAACCCCTGACAAAAGAAACGTGCCTGTATCTTTGAATACAAGACATTATCAGTAAACAATCTTGTTACTTTAAAAGAAGTCTGCTTGCATCATCGACGGTGGAGTAGTGGGTTAAAGCCTTGTGACTTGAAGGTTGGGTTGCTGACCTGTCAGGTTTGAATCCCACCCAGAAAGAGTGCGGATGAGCTCCCTCTATCAGCTCCAGCTCCATGCGGGGACATGAGAGAAACCTCCCACAAGGATGGTAAAAACATCAAAACATCCGGGCATCCCCTGGGCAACATCCTTGCAGACGGCCAATTCTCTCACACCAAAAGCGACTCAGGCTGCTCCTGACACAGAAAAAAAAAATCGACTGTTGAAAGCACGTATATATGAAACCAAAAAGACTACAGGCAGTCCCCAAGTTCCGAACAAGATAGGTTTTGTAGGTTTATTCTGAAATTGAAATTGTATGTAATTCTGAACAAGTACATTTTTAAAGTGTAACTCCAACCAATTTTATTTAGCTTTGGATAGCATAGGGAAGGGTTCACACCCCTGTGGTGTTTGTTTGACTGTCTGTGCCCCTGATCAGAAGATTTCACCTCACTTTCTGTCCCTGTGAGAATTGGATTTTGAAAAATTGGGCTTGATAACTCTTTCAGGAATTGATTTGCCTTCCTAGGGGTAGATTTCTCTCACTTCCTGTTGTCTCATCCCCATTCTTAACTACGAGTAATTTGTAAGTTGGGTGTTTGTAACTCGGGGACTGCCTTATGTAATAATGTATGCCCACTCTTGACTCCAGCCTATGCTTTTTAATAGCTTGCTGAGGGTTTTCCAGGTTGTATGGCCATGTTCCAGAAACATTCTTTCCTGACGTTTCGCCTGCATCCATGGCAGGCATCCTCAGAAGTAATGAGGTATGCTGGAGACTAGCCAAGTGGGATTTATATATCTGTGGAAGGTCCAGGATGGGAGAAAGAACTCTTGTCTGTTGTAGGCAGGTGAATGTTTCCATTGGCCACCTTAATTAGCACTGACTAGTTCCAAGGTCTGCCTGTTTACTGCCTCCTGCCTGGCATTTAGAAAACAAATTAAAACCTGGCCATTCAAGCCCCCAGTGCCGCAGCGTGCTAAAGCACTGAGCTGCTGAACTTGCAGACCGAAAGGTTGCAGGTTCGAATCGGGGGAGCAGAGTAAGCGCCCGCTGTTAGCCCCAGTTTCTGCCAACCTAGCAGTTCAAAAACATGCAAATGTGAGTAGATTAATAGGTACTGCTTTGGCAGGAAGGTAATGGCACTTCATGCAGTCATGCCAGCTACATGACACTGGAGGCATCTACGGACAATGCCGGCTCTTCGGCTTAGAAATGGAGATAAGCACCAACCCCCAGAGTCAGACACGACTGGACTTAACGTCAGGGGAACATCTTTACCTTTTTTACTATTCAAGCAAGCATTTGGTGAGTGACAGCAGCAACGAAGCAGTGAAATAATATCCTCGGGAACGATGCAATTGGTTGATGTTAATGTTTTATGTTTAATGTTAATGTCTATGATTGATGTTTTATAGTTTTAAAGGTTTTGATTTACAATTACAGTAGAGTCTCACTTATCCAACATTTGCTTATCCAACGTTCTGGTTTATCCAACGCAGTGTGCCTCCCGCCTGGATCCACAGCTGTTTCTCTAGGCAGCAAGGACTTAACTTTTTTCGGATTTAATTTTTGACAATGTTGTTACTGTAAGTTCATTTTATACTATTCTATCTTTATTTGTAGTCAATTTGTTAGTAGCCAATGTTTTTGTAGTCAATGTTTTCAATACATTGCGATGTTTTGGTGCTAAAATTGTATATACAGTAATTACTACATAATGTTACCGTGGATTGAACTGCATTTTCTGTCGATTTGTTGTAAAACATGATGTTTTGGTGCTTAATTTGTAAAATCATAACGTAATTTGACGTTTAATAGGCGTTTCTTTAATTTCTCCTTATTGTCCAACATTTTCGCTTATCCAACGTTCTGCCGGCCCATTTATGTTGGATAAGTGAGACTCTACTGTATATGCTATTTTAGATATGTGATGTATGTATTTTTCTATTGTGAGGCACTAAATTTGCCACTCACCATGTTGCAAACCGTTTTGAGTCCCCCCCAGGGTTTTTTTTTCGTGTCAGGAGTAACCGGAGTTGCTTCTGGAGTGAGAGAATTGGCCGTCTGCAAGGACGTTGCCCAGGGGATGCCTGGATGTTTTGATGTTTTACCATCCTTGTGGGAGGCTTCTCTCATGTCCCCGCATGGAGCTGAAGCTGATACTGTGTTTTCCCGAAAATAAGACAGTGTCTTATATTAATTTTTGCTCCCAAAGATGCTCTAGGTCTTATTTTCAGGGGATGTCTTATTTTTCCATGAAGAAGAATTCACATTTATTGTTGAACAAAAAAATGAACATTTATTATATACTCTACAGTGGTTGTCATCACAAACCAGCATAACCAGACAAACTTTGAATCCTATCAAGTATTTCTTTTTACTGCCATTATTTCCATGTACAACAATCTATGGTACGTACATTTACCAATCCTGCATGCTCTGGAGTTCTGTTCAGCGGGCATGCTTCCAAACACAAACTTTGCTAGGTCTTACTTTAGGGGGAGGCCTTATATTTAGCAATTCAGCAAAACCTCTACTAGGTCTTATTTTCTGGGGATGTCTTATTTTAGGGGAAACAGGGTAGAGGGAGCTCATCCGCACTCTCCCTGGGTGGGATTCGAACCTGGCAGCCTTCAGGTCAGCAACCCAACCTTCAAGTCACAAGGCTTTTATCCCCTAAGCCACTGAAGGCTCCGCCCCCTCCCCCCCCCCCCCCAGGGGTGAGAAAAGTGGTATAGAAATGCAATAAATAAATAAATGGAGCCCCCAGATGGCGTAGTGGACTAAGTGACTTGAAGGTTGGGTTGCTGACCTGAAAGTTGCCAGGTTCGAATCCCAGCTGGGGAGAGTGTGGATGAGCTCCCTCTATCAGCTCCATGCGGGGACATGAGAGAAGCCTCCCACAAGGATGGTAAAACATCAAAAACATCCATGCATCCCCTGGGCAACGTCCTTGCATACGGCCAATTCTCTCACTCCAGAAGCAACTTCGGTTGCTCCTGACACGAAAAATAAATAATAATAATAATAATAAAAAATAAATAAATACAATTCTTTGTTGGGAGGTGTTAGCTGGCCCTGATTTTAGCTTAATAGGTGGTGCTGGATCCCCATGGGGCTACTTTGCCCACCGCTGTCAGCCACGCAGCCAGTCAGAGGGCACCATGCAAATATCTGACGGCTCTTTCAGAGACGATTGGCTAGCGGGGTACTAACGTCATAAAGCCCATGCCGTCATAATCCGTAGATTCGGCGAGAGCAAGATAAAAGGGAAGGGTCTAGAGGAGGGTTTGGTCTGGGCAGCCCGCCCGTAATGGCAAGAGCAGGTCCCGCCGGCAAAGCAGCTGGGACGAAGGAGTGGGCGTTCGCCTTGGCCCCCTCCTCACCTCCTCCTCCCCCCCCCTCGGCGCGCCCCCCTCCCTGCCGGCTTGGCCCGGGGCCGGAGTGGAGCTGGCCCCGGTTCAGCGGAGGAAGCCGGCAGCCCATTAAAGCAGGTGTCACATGTTCCTTCACCTGGGTCACTTGGCCGGCGGAGGCGCCGCGACGTCCCTTTAAGAGCCCGGCCTGGAGAGGCGAGGGCGGGGGGGGGGGGCTGGGGGCAGGATCCGCCGAGCAGAGATCCCCCCCGCACAAGCACGCACCGCGCGCACAATCCCACCCACCGACTTCCTTTTAACGCTCAAGCACAAGCACATTCCTCATCGCCTTTCAAAACAAAAAAAAAAAAATCCACATTTCGGATCCTATCACTATTGCTTCCCAATAGGCTTTTTTTGGGCCAGCTGTGTTGGTTCTTTTTTGTGTCTTTTAATATTTTTATGTTCGATGACACCAGAGGTTTTTTAAAAAGTGTTATACTATTTTAATACATTTACATGGTTTTGATGTACATTGTGTCATATTTATTGCTCCTCCCTATATCAGGAGGAAGGCAGGATAAAAATAAACACAGCAGTCTCTAGGTATTCTGAACTCTTGCAACCAGAACTCTCAAGCAACCGGAAAAACAAAACAATCAAAGAAATAATACTGCATTCACAGAAAAATAAATTTTATACTACAGTTGAACTGGATTATGTTAAGTTTGTATTTACAGTAGAGTCTCGCTTATCCAACATAAACGGGCCGGCAGAATGTTGGATAAGCGAATATGTTGGATAATAAGAAGGGATTAAGGAAAAGCCTATTAAACATCAAGTTAGATTATGATTTTACAAATGATGTACCAAAACATCATGTTAGACAACAAATTTGACAGAAAAAGTAGTTCAATACGCAGTAATGCTATGTAGTAATTACTGTATTTACGAATTTAGCACCAAAATATCACGATGTATTGAAAACATTGACTACAAAAATGCGTTGGATAATCCAGAACATTGGATAAGTGAATGTTGGATAAGTGAGACTCCACTGTATTTGCTTTTCATTCATTTATTTCAATATTAATATCTAGTCAATAGAGTTTTATGGTATGGCATTTGATGGGGTCAGGCCTATTTTTAATAGTAACTCTTAAGCAACTACAAAGTGTTGTTGAAGGCTTTCATGGCTGGAATCCCTGGGATGCTGTGAGTTTTCCGGGTTATATGGCCATGTTCCAGTAGCATTCTCTCCTGACATTTCACCCACATTTATGGCAGGCATCCTCAGATGTTGTGAGGTCTTTTAGAACCTAGGTAAGTGAGGTTTATCTATCTGTGGAAGGTCCAAGGTGGGAGAAAGAACTCTTGTTCGTTGGAGGCAAGTGTGAATGTTGTGATTAATCACCTTGATTAGCTTTGAAAAGTCTAACACCTCCCAACAAAGGATTCCCCCAGGAAAGAATTAGCCAGGCTTTGAAGGTGCAAGGCTTTTCAGTGCTAATCAAGGTGATTAATTATAACATCCACACTTGCCTCCAACAGACAAGAGTTCTTTCTCCCACCCTGGACCTTCCACAGATATATAAACCCCACTTGCCTAGTTTCCAACAGAACTCACAACCTCTGAGGATGCCTGCCATAGAGGTGAGCAAAACGTCAGGAGAGAATGCTTCTGGAAGATGGCCATACAGCCCGGAAAACTCACAGCAACCCAACTACAACATGAATTTGTGGATTGATTTGTGGACCATCCTGTTGGGTAGCTTTGAATATGTTTTAATTGATTTTAACTAAATTTTAATACTGTAAACCTTTTATTAAATTCATATGTTTAATTCTGTTTGAATGCATATTTGTATAGTTTAAATTATGTGGTCATACTTTTAATGTAAGCTGCTTAGAGTCCCCTTTGGGAGGGAAAGCGGGGTATAAATAAACATCATCGTCATAATTTACCTGGCAGATACCAATCCCATGGGTGCTGCTTAACTGATAGTCTACCATATTCATATTTTAATGCATTTATATTGCATTTATTTGCATAGTAACATTTATTGTTAGTCCCTATGTTGGGAGAAAGACAGGATAAAAATAAATGAAAATAAAATGAAGGTACAAACCAGTTTGCTGATTTGCTCTGCAAGTCAAACAAAAAAACTGAAAAGGGTTCGAAGATGTCAGACTAACTACAAAAATATTAATCCTCGAATAAATCCAATTCCCAGACAAAATAGGGTGCTTCTAATGGATCTCCCTGCAAGGAGAATCACTCTTTTAAGTGCTGGCAATTCACACATGGCAGGTCGCAAGGGGATACAGTATACATTTGTTAGGAGGCCATCAAGCAACAGGAACTTAGAACGTATCACACAAGAGGTTGGAAGCATTGTAGGAGTTGTGAACAAACTCCAGATTTGTTGGTGTGTTGCCTTCAACATCTGGGAAGCAATGGGGTGCCTGACCCCCACCCACCCCCCCTTGTCTAAACTTCACTGGGAAAAGCAGAAACCTGGAGCAGGCTGGTGGGAAAGAAGTCCCACTTTGGACGTTTCACAACGCCTGCAAATTGATAACCAGCAGAATAGAGAAAAGTAGCGGCCATAAAATGTAAGTTGGAACTGAACCATAAAGCAGAGGGACAACTTAGGTTGGATCAATATTGTCTACAAAATACAGTCAAATGAAAAATGCCTCTTTTCTTCTAGCAATACCACCACAGAAGAGGAATTTGAACCTTTGGTTCCTGGAGTCCTAATGAAACACCGAAACTACTACACCATTTGTTCCTACTATTCTGAAATACCCATATTTTACTTTAAGCCAGGAATGTCAAACTCATTTTCAT
Organism: Anolis carolinensis; assembly: GCF_035594765.1. Classification (NCBI taxonomy): domain Eukaryota; kingdom Metazoa; phylum Chordata; class Lepidosauria; order Squamata; family Anolidae; genus Anolis; species Anolis carolinensis. The sequence goes on from NC_085841.1 coordinate 237,560,584, forward strand.
CAAGGGCCACATCAGCCTTATATTTGCCTTTAAAGGCCTGTTGAACCCATGGACGGAGAATCCCTGGATACAGAAGGCCAACAATATATACAGGGTGTTTGAAAAAGAACTCCCGATTCACAATTTAAATTAAATTTAATTTAATTAAAAACCCTGTATTTTTAACAGTGATCCATGCTCTTAAGTTTTTACCTAATTTGGATTCCCAAATGTTACTGAAAGACAGCTCCCATCACTTTTGATTATCTATCATGCAGACTGGGGATAATGGGAATTGCAGACTGGGGATAATGGGGATTTTGGTTGGGGAAAGATTAAAGGACAATTTAAAGTCAGACATGTCCACAAACCTTGTGTCTAAATTCAAACCCCATTGGCTGGCGAAACAGAATGAACTGCAGTCTTCTAGATGTTACTACATCACAAGTCCCATCCGCTTTAGTTGTGATGTCTAACGATGAGGAATACCAGGGTTGTAGTTCCAGATTCAGTTCAAAGGGCTAGTTTTGATTTTTAAAGTTAGTTATCCAGTTTAGGATTAGTGTAACTGCAGGATCTTCTCTCCAAATATGTTGGTCCTTCCCCACAGCCATATAACTTAAAATATCAAGGCAGTTAATCTACAATATCTGCTTTGAACTGGCTTATCTGACTCCACCCTGCCATATAATTGAGTTCAATATGGATTTTATATAGCTGTGTGGAAGGGGCCCCAGAGTCTGATTTATGGTTTTACATGGTCTATCCTTATCTGGTGCCTCACCAAAGTATACCTTCTATGATTCCATTGCATTGAGTCATGGCATTAAAGTGGCATCAAACTACATTAATTTTACAGTGTAGATGTACCCATACTTCACAACTCAATTCACTACATATTTCTGCCTCTCTGTAGCGCACGCCTCATAGGCACTTTAAGTGACAGTGTCCAAATTCAGGAATGCTGTCCTCAGAAAGGCTCACCTGGCATCCAACCTGGTGTTATTTTGGCCTTGGGCAAATACCATATTTTCTCAGGCTTTTCAATTTCATTTGATCATTTTATCTTGGCAGGGTTTGATGTTTCTTCACAGCTCACAACTCCCTTTACTGCTTTTAGTAGATTGCTCTATGTTTTGATATGGAAGTTTAAAAAAATTGTGTTTTGAATGTTTCCCAGTCTCCTGGGAAATTGTTGAAGACTGGGACACAATAAATAAATAGTTTCATAAATTGCATGCATGCCTACAATGTAGTATTGGCAGATAGGTTAATAAGGGTGGACTCATAAGACGTCTGTGTGTAAAATTGTGCGCAAGAAAGAAACTGCAGGCAAGAGATGGAAAACAAGAGTCACTCCAGCAACACTACTGAGAGTCCTGCTTCCTTTAGACTTGGTCTATCCACAAATTATTTCTGTTTTAGCTGGTTATTAAGTACTACTATGAAACGCCAAGGACTGGCACCTCAGTTTGCACTTTCTTCCTCCCACTCTGTTCCTTTTCCTTTTGTGTCATGTTGTTTTGAGTTGAAAGCTTGAGGGCAGAAACTGTCATCTTCTGATTAGCTGAATCTACATGTATTTGTCTAGGTATTTTATTTCCCTACTTTTTTGCCACAAAATGTTACTCATACTAGCTTAGCAGTCATAAAATTTAAACTAATAAAGCCACTATGAGACCACTTTTCAGCTGAAAAGTGAGATAAATAGATATAAAATAAAGTAATGCTTTGTTTAAAATCAGTTCTTATTCATGCAAGAATTTCTAGGTTTTTGCGCTTCACTGGGTAAACGTAAAGGGGCGCAAGATCTCAAGAATATTGAGTTGAAGGCAACAAATTTAAGTCACAAAGACTACTATGTACACAAAGAATAAAATGAATGGCATGAAGGTATAGATTGCTATTACCCAAATCATAGAGGCCATGGCTTCTCTGGCCTTTGCCCAGTTCAGTTTTCTGTGTAATACAAACAATCCATGCTTTCATCTGAACAACTTCAGTTGTTCAGATGGCCTCTATATACTTTATATTTATGATTATTTTGAAACATGTCTTTGTTTCACCCACAGTTTGGAAAAGTTCAATTTTGGACTACAGCTCCCAGAGTCTTTCAGCCATTATTTAAAGACAGAGCAAGAAGCAGTAACAAATAGAGGTGAAAAACTATTATATGAGTTTTTATGAACATAGGAAGGTGATGGAGGTAGGACCATACCGTTTATTTATTTAGGGGTGTGAAGTATTAAATTCTATTGGGATCTGGAAGCAGTTTTTAGGCACTGCAAGTTGATCATAGCAGCACAAAAGAAGTTGCCTATGTAAAATCACAGGTATTGGGGATGGGATAAGAAGTGGAAGAGACATGATGTTATAACGTCAAAGGCATAAACTTTAAGACAGTAAAGTTATATCTGTGAATCATAATATCTTGTCCCTTTGGCTTAAAGAGGCTAACATTTTGCAACATTTACTATTGTGGGAGAATATAGATCAGACAAGAGCCAGCATGGTATAGTGTACACGAGAAGATCAGAGTTCAAATCTCAGTTGGAAAACTACTGGGTCACGTTGGGGAAATCACATTTTCTTAGCCTAGGAGGAAGACAAGGCCCCTTCTGAACAAATTCTGCCAAAAAAGCACCATGATCTCACCATAATTAAAAATTATTTGAAAGCATACAGCAACAGGTCAGTCCCAGGCAAACAGAACTTTCAAGCGATTTCCATTTTACAACCTTGCTCTCTCTCTACTAAGACTCTTCAAAATGGAATGCAAGAAAAAGATGGAAAGCCAATTGGCAAGTAAATTATTGTTAATACTGAAGCACCAAGCTGGGAGTCTTATCAAGGAGATTTTCACTCTGCATCCACAAAAAAGTAAGCTATTTCTGCAGGAGCTGCATAGACCAGCTCTGTGTTCTTAGCTTTTGATGATGAATGATAAAGGCTCTGAAAGTGCTTTAGGGGTATATTTCTTGGGTCCCTGGCCATTTAGCTCCATCATGTATTCCAAGAAATGCAGTGGGAGATTAAATAAATGGTCTGATTGGTTCCCTGACATCCCCTACTTGGGGGTGCTGCATCGAGCTTCTGCGCTGTCTGCCAGACCTGTGCTTGTCTTGGGCTCTGTTCCCCGGCACAGCAGGCATCGTGTGACCTGACCCTGCTGGGTGACTCGAGCTCAGTCCAGAACAGCTTTCTCTTACTCTGTAGCAAGTTGGGAAACAATCCTTTATATGGTCTGTAAGCAGCTGCCTCACTGGACACCACAAGGATGTTTGGCTGCTTGAAGTCATTGACTATTAATGTTCCAGCAAGGGAAACGGGCCATCTCCTTCCTCTAGGATTGAGTGCTACCTCTGCCCACACACACACACAAACACACACACTTCCCTGCCTCTGAAAATGAGCTTCAACCCCAACTTGCTGCCCAATTTCTATTCCAGTTCAGGGCTTCCCTTAAAAATAGTACTGACTCCATACTGTGATTCCACCCTCATCCTGCTATTCTAATCCTTAGTTCCCTGTAAATAGTTCCATTTATGCCCCACGATTCCTGCAAACCTGTCCCTAGGATTACAGATGCAAATAACTTTGCTGAATCTCCCCTCCCTTTTTCATCTATAAGCCAACCATCAACCATGTCAGTGTCTAAGGTCCCTAGAAAGGGAGCTTCCCACAGTTCCAGTGTTTTAGCAGCAACAGATCTGCTTTCTCTACATTTTATATTTTGTGTTGGTAATTCTACAACAGAACCTACAGCCTCCAGTTTCATTCTGATTTTAGTTATTATGAACAGGCAGGATACAAATGCTTCAGATTATACTATAAGCCTTTACAGAACAGTCTTGGAGAGACTGGTGCTTTATTCTTTCTAAAACTATAAATGTGGGGGGTCCTGGACTGTCTGAAAATTCTGCGCCTTCTTCTTGGAAATCTTTCCTCCTAAATTCAGGTACTTGGCATGCTAACTCTCACATTGCAATCACTGTGAGGGAAGTAAAAGCCACATATTGTGTACACTGTATGTGAGCAGATCTCTTTTCTCTAGTAAGTTGTATCCCATTGCAAATAAGTTATAGGCTTACTTCTTTCACTCCTATGTCACAAAAGAAGCATTCAACAGCACCTGTCTGACTGCAAATGGTGCCTCCTGTTTTTAAGAATATCATATATGAGTGTATTAATAAATATCAATTTTTAAACTTATTATTTGGAAGAGAAATTTATGAAAAATGTGCCTGGGATTTGTGATACCCAAATGCAAACATCTGCTTTGAGGGTTGTAGGAAATTGCTTATTTTGTTCTTACAAAGTGGGTAAGATGATACTTTTTTCTATCCTTATAGGAGTATGCAAACCTTTCAGTTACACAGAGCTTGCATTAGGCAAAATGAAAAGGTATTGCCTATGCCAAAATATTTTACAGCCAGAATTATTTTTTAAAAATTGAGAGGGGAGGGGTTAAGACTTAATTCACTCAATAACTCTGATTACTCATTACAACAGTATGAATCACTAGCTCACATAACGAGAATATATTTATGTCAATTTTTCAGTGGTTGGAGGGCACATCTAAGTCTTCTCTGATAACCTAGAAAGGAACAGAGAGGAGAAGGCATAAGCCCTATTTGTTCACTGAATTCCTGAGCCAATGGGCCCTTGTAACTTTTTGTCCAAGATGGGGCATAAAAAAGGAGGAGGTGAGGCGGGGACCGGGCGAGAGAGATGGGGGATGGGGACAAATAAGCTGTGCCTGGCAAGACCCTGGGACAGATTGACCCTGACAGATGTTTACAGTGGTGCTAAAGGAGGAGGGTTATTATGCCGCCGCAGACTAAACAGACCCTGATGCAGGGAGGGGCTGATAGTACTGCCCCCAGCCCCATCAAATCTTCATTCTAAAAAAAAAAACAGGAGGTGACTTGGTTTCAGGAGAGACAGATATCCCATGAGAAGCAGCCAAGAGGATGGGAAGCCGCTGGGAAAAGTAACCTCTGCTTGCAATTGACATAACTTCCCCTAGACAGTTTGCAAGCTGCAAGGGAATAACTAACTTTTAAAAAAAAGCAGTTAAGGGATGTTGCAAGACTAGGGAAAGAGATGTCCAAAGGCGTATATGGTGATGACTCAGGGAAAGAGGCTGGTAGTTGGAGGGGAATCCTTGTGGAGAACAGAGGGAACCAGGCCAGAACACTGCAGTGACCTTTCTGGCCTAGCAAGAAACCACAGAGGCTTCTGACGTCAGAGACCGCCAGGAAAGTGTCTGTTCCCAACATAAGGAAAGGTCACATCTGATTCCAACACATTTCCATCCAACTGACATCTCTCTGGATGTGTAATGGTATGTGCATGTGAGTGTACGTAATGGAAGTGAGCGGGAGGTGGTAGAGGGAAATCCCATCACTTCCCAGAATTGGGGGTTCCTATCATGGATCTCAAGCCAACAACTGTTCATCATCCTGACTTACTGCAAGTCCACATCTGGGGAGATAATTTATCCCTTCAAGTTCTAGTCAAATCCTTCAAGCTCAGCCAGCAGTCTTAGGGATGCCAGACTATGACAATATCCTCCCCAACTTTATACTGGATTAAAATAAACCAGCCCAGAAAGCTGATATAAAAAGTCTCCAGTCATACCATGAGTTGGCAGAAAATATTCTGAGATAAATAAAACATGTATGGATCTAAAAAGTAAAATCAGGAAGAACAAGACCAAAATCTGGGAATGTCTGGTCTTTTCTGGCCGCATCTGGTCTTTTCTGGTTCCATCTATGATTCTGCTTCTGCATTAATACACTGAGAGATACATAAGTCGAGCTCAGGGGGGCCAGAAAAGCAATTAACAAAACATTTTAAGCAGAAAGTCTTCCCAGAACCATTTTTTTCAGTAAAATATGAATTTGCCAATTTTCAAAGAAATCTCTCATACCTTATATTTGCATTTTTTTTTTTTACATTTATATCCCACCTACATTTTCTCTCTCTGGCTCAGCTGAAACTTCCAATAATACCTTTCTTCTGTTGCAATGTATGAGTGAGTGCCAGTTGAGGGGGCACAGTGGGGTAAATCAGGGAGGGTGCTTTCATATTGCTCTTTTGATATTATATTACCCAACAGGACTCTTCTTACGTTCTCAAAGCTTAATACTTGGACTGTTATCTGTTAATTTGGAAGTATTTGTGTTCAGGTATCGGAGCATCCCTTAAGAAGGAAGTTGGGACACTGAAGTGGATCACATGGAGAATTACAAAAATACCTACAATTCTGGAAACAGGCTCTTTGAAGAAAGGAGGAAAGGGTGGGTGGGTGTTTACCCTGAACAAAATAAAATGAGCAAGGGATGTCAGATTAGGAGGGTTACAAGAATCCCTCCAGATTTCTGTGATTGGCAGAGTGAGTGCACAGATCTTATGCCAAGGCAGAAATCATAGCAAAGACCTTCTCTTCCTCAATTGGCTTCTAAACTGGGAAGGCTTGAAAAAAAACCCATTCAGATATGAGAGAAGATACATGGTCTCCCATGGCAAAGCATAGTACATGGGGGATAGGTTCCAAGACCCCCTGTGGGTAGCCGAAACCATGGATAATAGCGAAGCCTATATTTTCATTATTGTACTTGGTTTGGAAGCATATCACAGAATTGCATCGGAGGATCTTAAGAGGCCCATAAACCTTCAAGGAGGATATTTTTGGGAGCATGACTATGTGAAATCTGTAGATACTGTAATCAGGAAATTTTGATCTTACAAGAGAAAACACATTAGAGAAGCAGCATAGGACTATCTAGACATCTATCACTACAGATTCAGTGTAAACAAAATGGATTGAAACATGGCAATGGCTGCTACTCTGTTTTTAAATCTTTTTAAATTTTATTGTTTTAAAATGTTATTAATCTTAATTTTTTTCAAGTCCAGTTTTAATAGCTCAGTTAAATGTAATCTTTAGTTGTGTGTTGTCTAATTTGCTGTAATTTTTTATTATTGTTAAACCCTTGTGCTGGCAGGATTGTTGACCTGAGGGTTGGGTTGCTGACCTGAAGGTTGAGGGTTTGAATCCGGGGAGCTCCCCATGCGGGGACATGAGAGAAGCCTCCCACAAGGATGGTAAAACATCAAACATCCAGGCAATGTCCTTGCAGACGGCCAATTCTCTCACTTCAGAAGCAACTTGCAGTTTCTCAAGTCGCTCCTGACACACACAAAAAAACCCCGCCCTGAGTCCCCATTGGGGAGATAGGGCAGGATACAAATAAAGATTATTATTATTATTATTACTACATCAGAAAGGGACAATACAAAACAATGTACAAAAGGGCTTCTAGTATCAAGAAAAGACGAAGAGAGAACATTGGCTTTAATTACCCAACCTTATTTCCTTTGTATATATTTTCCCAATGCCTGCTATGTCCTGCCTATAAAAATATCTCTGCCTTGCTAGCAAATTCAGCACCCTTTTCTAGAATTCGTGCTTCTAAAAACGATCAAATTCCCTGACAGTGAAGCAAAAAGACCAAGAATTTTACTAAACAGAAAATCCAACCAGTCACTAAGTCCATCCTTGTGAGCCAACCTTCCTGAAAAGTTCCAGAGCTGGATGCACCTATTTCCAAAAAGCGTAACTATAGGACCACAGCCCAACGGCCGCTTAATGAAAGGCTTATGGGTCTTTGCCTCGCATGGTGTGATTTTGTATCCTCAAAAGCTCTCAGGTTACTTCTGAGTAAACAGGCATTGGAATGCTCTGCATAATGTCAACTTGGGTTAGAAGGAAAAGAGCTACATTGAAATGTAAAAAATGCAAATATAAACAATGCAGGGACTTTTTTTTAAAAAAAACATTCACTTTACAGCTGCTGGAAACGCACATACAAAAAGCCGCGTATGGTACCTTATATATACAGTAAATTGGAATATATTGGAAGCAACTGTGTTCAGTGGGGCCTGCTCTTCCGGCAAGCCCATCCAGCGAATTTTAAACTATGAATTTTAAATTGATATTTTATTGGTTTGCATAATTTTCATGTGTTTTAAACTTTGCTCTATGTCTTTTTCATATATGTTCATTTTATCTATATGTTTTAACTTCTGTACCCCAGCACAAGCCATAAGGAGAGGCGGATAACGGGTTATTATTATTATTTAGTCAATGGAGTTGCAAATTTAAATAGTTTGATTCTATTTGAAAGGCAAATCCTATTGAATTCAATACGTTTTATGCAGACATGGGCAAACTTTGTCCCTCCAGGTGTTTTGGACTTCAACTCCCACAATTCCTAAGAGCCTAGTGGCTGTTAGGAATTGTGGGAGTTGAAGTCCAAAATACCTGGAGGGCTGAAGTTTGTTCGAGCCTGGGTTATAGAAATTTGAAGGGGAGTGGATTAAGTTGACCAGCGGAAAGAGGGGGAACACTCTAATCCACTCCCCTCGTAGGAACCCATAGACCCAAAACCCCTGCTGTGCCTGTAAAAAGAGAGGGAGGGAGGATGGGGAGGGAGAAAGAAAAGAAGGAAGGAAGGAAGGTGTTAGGGAAAAGTACCCTAAAATATAGTGGTGGCTAAAAAAGCCAATGGTATTTTGGCCTGCATAAATAGGAGTCTAGTGCCTAGATCCAGGGAAGTCATGCTACCCCTCTATTCTGCCATGGTCAGACCACATCTGGAATACTGTGTCCAATTCTGGGCACCGCAATTGAAGGGAGATGTTGACAAGCTGGAAAGTGTTCAGAGAAGGGCGACTAAAATGATCAAGGGTCTGGAGAACAAGCCCTATGAGGAGCGGCTTAAAGAGCTGGGCATTTTAACCTGCAGAAGAGAAGGTTGAGAGAAGACATGATGAGGGCCATGTATAAATATGTGAGGGGAAGTCAGCTGGAAGAGGGAGCAAGCTTGTTTTCTGCTGCCCTGGAGACTAGGGCGCGGAATGGCTTCAAACTACAAGAAAGGAGATATTAGGAAGAACTTCCTCATTGTGATAGCTGTTCAGGAGTGGAACTCTCTGTCTTGGTGTGTGGTGGAGCCTCCTTCTTTAGAGGCTTTTAAGCAGAGGCTGGGTGGCCATCTGTTGGGGGTGCTTTGAATGCAATTTTCCTGCTTCTTGGCAGGGGGTTGGAGTGGATGGCCCATGAGGTCTCTTCCTACTAAGATTCTATAGTAGAGCATCCAAAAATCCAACAAGATACTTAAAATTTGAGCATTCAGCTCATTAGCCAGCAGAGTGTGAGATGCCGTTGGTTGTGGCTGTAAAGAATTCAGAGCTTAGGCAGGCAAAGATGCAGAGTCCAATCTTAAAAATCCCAAAAGGTTTATTTACAATCATAAAGAATAACTGCATAATACAAAAGATGCTACAAATTAACATAAAGATGGAACCCAAATATTATCTATTAGGATTGCTCGATATTAAGGAAGATAAAAACAAGGAAATTATTTTCAATTATCTCATCACGGCCGCAAGGATGGTGTACGCCAAGCTTTGGAAAGACAACGAAACCCCGGAGATAAACAGCTGGTACAATAAAATACTTGAGATAATGAATATGGACACACTGACATACTTATTAGCAAATAATGGCAGACTGAGAAAGCAAACAAATTGGAAGCAAATTAAGAGTTACTTAAAAATGAGAATGTCAAGATATCTAAATCCCTGGGGAATCATATAAATATTTTAATGGGGGGGGGAGAATAAGGTAACTGGGCATGATAGTCAGCTTTTATGTTCACATAAAGGGCTGGGGTTGTGTTTGTGTTACTGTTTACAATGTGATATATATATATATATATATATATATATATATACCCACATTTATACACACACACACACACACACACACACACGTGTATATATATTAATGTGCTTGTGCATCAATTCATAGGATATCTTATGCAATCTGTTCTTATTTTATGTATTTACTCACATTATCTCCTTTTTCCCTTTTTTATTTTATATATATATATATATATATATATATATATATATATATATATATATATATATTATTTATATTATTTATATAATAATAATATTTCCTTCTCCCTTCCCATCTCCTCTTTTATGTCACTTGGGTTGGCACCAGTTCTGTTTGGTTGTTATATTATACTAGTCTTGTCTGTCTCATTGCCACTATGTTTGTGAATCACAACTGTAGAAAAGCACTAATAAAGACATTTTAAAAAAAGAATAACCGCATTTCTTAATAATCAAAGAACTGGGTCTGACCTACTCTAACACCCATCTCTTCTAAGCTTTCAAAGAGAGAAAAACACCAAGCACTACATCTCTACACAGCACATACTCTCCATACAAAGATGTACAGTAGAGTCTCACTTATCCAAGCTAAACGGACCGGCAGAAGTTTGGATAAGCAAATATCTTGGATAATAAGGAGGGATTAAGGAAAAGCCTATTAAACATCAAATTAGGTTATGATTTTACAAATTAAGCACCAAAACACCATGTTTTACAACAAATTTGACAGAAAAAAACAGTTCAATACGCAGTAATGTTATGTTGTGATTACTGTATTTACGAATTTAGCACCAAAATATCATTATATATTGAAAACATAGACTACAAAAATGGCTTGGATAATCCAGAAACTTGGATAAGCAAGGCTTGGATAAGTGAGACTCTACTGTACCATAAGAAAAACAGAAATCAGATTTGCAGTAGAAAAGTATCCATTCTACACAAGCAATCAGAATGAGAGTAGGTAAGAGAGAAGAAATTGATACAATCCCAACTGTCATACAGGAGGCATGGGGGAAGGGAAACCCTTAGCCTATTACCAGTGGTTTTGGCCTTCAACTCCCAGCTATCCTAAACAGCTGGTAAACTGGCTGGGATTTCTGGGAGTTGTAGGCCAAAACACTTGGGGAGCACACAGGTTGAGAACCACTGGCCTATACTAAGCTAATCTTCTATATATATAAAAGAGTGATGGCATCACGGCGACCCACAAAACAACAAAATTAAAGGCCCCCCAACCTTGAAATTTGACGACACAACCCATCATCCAAGGCTCTAGGTTGATACAACAAAAAGAAAAGAAAAATAAAGTCCTAATTAGAGGGAGAGGAATAATTGTTTTTATCCAATTGCTGCCAGTTAGAAGGCTAAGCTCCTCCAACTTGGTCTCCTAGCAACCCAATAAAAAACAATAAAAACACTGAAAAAATTAATACAATAAAATACCATAATAACAAAAATAACTAAAAATTATACAAGAAAATAAAATATAATAAATAAAAAGATAACTTACAATAAGATTAATTAAAAAATACAAATAATGTCAAATAAAAATTACACAACAATTTCTAACCAATACCACCACCACTTTGCCACAGCAACGCGTGGCTGGGCACAGCTAGTAATAATAATAATAATAATAATAATAATAATAAACTTTATTTATACCCCGCCACCATCTCCCCAACGGGGACTCGGGGTGGCTTACATGGGGCCATGCCCAGAATACAATATAACAAAATATAATAGAACAACAAATCATAGCACATTAAACAATAAAAGAAAATATACACTACATTAAACAAGATCAAAAGAACAATAAAACCAAACTAAGCTAACCAAACTGTTCCTCATTGAGGACTTGAGACTTGGGCAGTGTGGGGTTGAACTCAAACAGAAGGAAGGAAGGGAGGGAGGGAGAAAGAAAACGAATAACGATGGAAGAAAAAGAAAATTAGTTTGATTGTTTCCTTGACTAACACATAAGTAGTTATTTCATACCAAAGCGCCAGGAGAGATACCAATGCGCCATTCTGAAGTTCCGCAGAATCCATTGAGGAAAAGAACAGGAATGAAAGAGGGCTGGGTGCCTGGGGGCCGGCGAGACAGCGAGGAAGATGCTGCTTTGGGGGGCGGCCCCGTCTTTTGTGGTAGCTTGACTTGGCCCTGGCCGCGCCCGCCGCGCCCTCCCTTCGGCCTGAGCCCCGCAAGATTTGGCCTGAGGCCTCAAGGCGTGGAGAGCAGGAGCGGAGCGGAAAGAGGGCGCTTCCCGCCTTTGGAGCCTCGAAAGAGGCAAAGTTTGGGGATTAGGAGCCCGGCGGAGGCCAGCCTTCAAGGCGGGAAGGGAAACTGGACTGAAAGCGGAGCACGAAGGGGCCCGGCCGTAGGGTTTTGAGACCACTAAGAAGAAGGTTTGCGGACTGGACCCCACCGGAGGCGTGCCTTTTCTTCTCTCTCACTTGAGGCAGGAAAATGGGTCGAAGTCCAAACCAATATGGTGGTTTCGCATGACAGAATTAAAAGCATGGCCCCATCTACAGTGCCACTTGGAAATGCATTATATGTCCAGGGTTGACTCTTATAATGCAGTTCGACGCAGTTAACTGCATTACATGGCAATTTAGATGAGGCCAGTGAGGGAGTAGACTTGTTTTATTTGACATACATTTCAGCAGGTTGCTGAGTTTTCCGGGCTGTATGGCCATTTTCCAGAAGCATGCCCTCCTGACGTTTTCGCCCACATCTATGGCAGGCATCTTCAGAGGTTGTGAGGTACAGTAGAGCCTCACTTATCCAAGCTAAACGGGCTGGCAGAAGCTTGGATAAGCGAATATCTTGGATAATAAGGAGGGATTAAGGAAAAGCCTATTAAACATCAAATTAGGCTATGATTTTATAAATTAAGCACCAAAACATCATGTTATACAACATATTTGACTGAAAAAGTAGTTCAATGTGCAGTAATGTTATGTTGTAATTACTGTATTTACAAATTTAGCACCAAAATATCCTGATATATTGAAAACATTGACTACAAAAATGGCTTGGATAATCCAGAAGCTTGGATAATCCAGAAGCTTGGATAAACGAGGCTTGGATAAGTGAGATTCTACTGTATATTGAAAACTAGGCATGGGAGTTTTATATATCTGTGGAAGGTCCAGGGTGGGAGAAAGAGCTCTCGTCTGTTGGGGGCAAGTGTGAACGTTGCAATTGGCCACCTTGATTAGCATTGAATGGCTTTGCAGCTTCAACGCCTGGCTGCTTCCTGCCAGGGGGAATAATAGAATCCTAGAGTTGGAAGAGAAATTGTGGGCCACCCAGCCCAACCCCCTGCCAAGAAGCAGGAAAACCACATTCAATCCTTTGTTGGAAGGTGTTAGCTGGCCCTGATTCCCCTGTCTCCTGAGTGGGTATTCTTTATTAACTGTCCTGATTTTAGAGTTTTAGAGGGTTTTTTAAAAAAAATACTGGTAGCCAGATTTTGTTTGTTTTATGATTTCCTCCTTTCTGTTGAAATTGTCCACATGCTTGTGGATTTAAATGGCTTTTCTGTGGAAATGTAGTCATTATATGCCCAGTGTAGACTTATATAATGCAGTTTGATGCCAGATTACTAACTGGGCAGGCTATAGAGAGCATACTATGCCCCTATTGAAGCAGCTGGCGAAAAGTTTCTGGGCCCAATCCAAAGTGCAAGTTATTACCTACAAAGCCCTATACGGTTTGGGTTCAACCTATCTTTGTGACCACATCTCCCTCTATGAACCGGTGCGAGCTCTAAGATCTTCTAGTGAGGTTCTCGTTTTGGTCCCGCCTCTGTCTCAAGTGCGGTTGGTAGGAAGGAGGGAGAGGGCCTTCTCGGTGGTGGCCCCCTTGCTTTGGAACACCCTCCCCAGGGAACATAGGCAAGCCCCCACACCACAGCACTTTAGGAAAGAATTTAAAATATGGTTGTTTCAGCAGGCTTTCCTCACTGTTAAGATAATTGCAAACCTAATTGCCACTATGTTAGCACCTTACATCATTTAAGGTAATACAGTTGAAATGCTGAACCATAGTATGGATCTCTTAATCATGGTGACCACCATATTTTACTGTCTCTATTTAATAGAGGTTGCTTTTATTAATTTATATGTTGGTTTTATCTATTGTGTTATTGATTTGATATGTTGTTGTATTATATCTTATATATCATGGCACCTTTGTGTGTTATCTTGTAAGCCACCTCAAGTCCCTATGGGAGATGGAGGTGGGGTATAAATAAAAGTCTATTATTATTATTATTATTATTATTATTATTATTATTTAACTGTATTACATGACAGTGTACTAGATGGGGTCAATGAGGGAGTAGACTTGCACCTGAAAAGCTATGTTTTATTTGGTGTACATTTCAGTGATGGGCAGTGTCCTGCTTTCAATGCAATCGATTACACTTATTAAAAGGTGTATTTTTTTCTGCAGAAAGATCTTGAAGATCCTATAGTAATAGTTAAGGCAGCTTCTTTGGCCATGAATCAATGCACTGAGCCTTTGCTATCTGCTGGGTTTCTAGAATGCCTTTTTATACAAACAAACATGGATGCGTAGGTCTCGTTATATACAATGGTGTAGTAAAATGATTTCCCTTACGTATATTAAAAGTTTGCTTTTTGGAATAGTTTTAAACGATGAATGGTGGAAATCAACTATAGATTCACAGCCCAAAATGTAATTAATTCTCTGATTCAAATTGTCCTGTTGTGAAATCCACAGGAAAGAAGTGCTTCCCTTTATATTCATCTGAGAAGACCCCCCCCCCCCCCACACACACACACAAAGACATTTTGCCAAGTATTTTTATATAGAGGCACATCATGGTAATGACATCTATGTGGCTGGGGATCTGCCCTGCCCTGTGCCTTCCAGTGATTTTTATAGCATCTCTTGTCAGCCATAACCATAGCCGCAAATGGATACAGATGATGAAGTTTGTAGTCCAAAACATCTGGAGGATACCGTCATCCAGGGAAGAGTGCCCCAGAGCAGTAGAGGTTAACTCAATGTTATTGTTTTTACCCTGTTATTATTTGCCAGCTTGTGATGACTCCGATGGGAGTTCTCCAAGAACCCGGCTCAGGTTTGGCAAACTCAGGGCTTTGGCTGCTTCGATTTAACCAATCCATCTGTAATGTGGGCTCCCTCTTTTTCTATTGCCTTCCCTTTTACCAAGATTACCAACTTTCCCAAAGTATGATCAGGAGCCCTATGCACTCTGATCCTGCTCACACCACAAATTGACCATGTTGAACAGAATATATTCACATGTTCTCTTAAGACTTTCCTGGTCAACATGGCAACAAACGAATGGGGGAGCTAATTTTCCCATCCACACGTTCCTTCCATGTTTTCAATTTTGTATTGCTTGCAGGGAGCTGGTCTCAAACTTCAGGTGGTTTATGAAATGGATGTAGAGTAAGGGGAGAATATCTGTGCTTGGTCCTGCACTTGATTTATTTTTTCTGACAACAGAGATTGAGACCATTTTTACCATGAACTAATTAATTAACAAGACCCTGGCCAAGGGCCCATTATTTTCATGATATATTGCTTGGACAGTCAACTCATTTCCCCCTAAAAAGTACCAGTTAAAGTTAAAGGTGATTTTGCTGAACCTGACCCGAGGCTAAAGCTGATGAATGGCACATAGAAACAAGCACGTTCATTCCATTATAAAAGCAAGACGATCGCTATTAAAATATGACTTAACATCCTTTACTTTAGGGTCTGCCAAGACCCCTAGAATTTTTCAAGTGTTTGCAATGAAAAAAGTTTGGAAACCACGGATAAGAAATCTACAAACAAAAATTATCTTAGGGTAATCACCTTTTTGTTTTAGATATTTGGAGTAATAGAGCATAGGGAAGGAAAAATTGTTAGCAAATACACAGAGTTCAAGGCCAAAGAATTAGTGGGCAAGTGAAAGCTGGGGTAAAAGAGGAAAGAACAGTAAAGTGTAAAGGGGAATCAATTATATGCATGGTGCAAGGACACATCAGAGTTGTATTAGGATTCCAGGTGTAGCAGAAGTAAGTTTGAGAAGGAATTTTTAATGCTTGGGGTGCATTCTCAAATATCATATAATATGGATTGTTCATATCCTTTAACTGTATTTTGAGCAAAGTCAAAATAGTTGAGGAATGTCAAGGGTAGTCTTCCTATCCCCTATTTTCAGTGTGTTACTGTAATTTGAAGGAAGATCCTTAGGTCTTATTAAATGGTTTCGGAGCTAGTGCGTAGTCAATAGATGGATAAATCAATGCATGCTTTACCTGGCTCTCTTGAGAGATGAGAAAAAAAGAGCTGATTTTAAAAAAAACTTCTCCATTACACTTCCTGACTTTAGGTGAATATCATGGTAATACTAAGAGAAAACAACTGATATCTAGGCATTGTCCTTCTTTTCTATGCACAATATAAAATATGTTTTTAATATACTACGGTTGCAGAGTAACCTCAAAACTATAGATAGTTGTGCAGGGTGTAGCATTGGGCTTTCTACGGGAGACAACTGTGAGCCTTTCAACCAGATGATAAATGACCATCTCAGGATGGCAACATGTTAACATCCTCCTGTCTCATTTGAAAAGTTTCAAGTGATAGCAACACAGATTAGTGTTCTTTTTAACATCATTACAATATAGCTCAATACTTAAAGTTTCACTCACTAAGCCAAAGTCTTAAATCTGTCCTGATTTTATCACGTAAAAAGGCTAGCCTTAGTGGAACATTGTGCCTTTATTAACCTACAGTAAATAATGTGACATCTTATTTGGGATGTGAAATTTGACAGAAAGCCAAGACCATTTTAGAGAGGTATACCCCTGTATAATTATTGCCTATCTCACTTTCTAAACTTCCTGAGAAATGGGACATTATTACTCCCATTTTACAGAACTGAGACTGAAGGGTTTTTTTTCTTAGTTATCTGTTGAATCGTTGGCTGACCTAAGATTTAAATTCAGGTCCCCCATGCCTTTAGTAAATAGGGTCTGGGTGGGCTAAAGTGACATCTTTCTTGGTTGTGTACCCTACTTGTCCTTACATCTGTTTGTTCCCTTCGGCAGGATGCAGGCTGAGCAAATGGAGGAGTCTGTTGATGACACTGGGGAGCCCTGAGCAGCCAGCAGACTTGTTTGCATCAATAATGACAGAGTCAAGGCCGTGCAAAAAAGTGGACAATGAAATTAACCAGACAGTGGCTGTGCTTTGTAAGGATTTTTCCATTCTGAGGTAAGCTGCATCGCAACAGGAGATAGGAGTGTAGGGTGAAGTCAGGAGTGACAGGGAACAGAAAAAGTGTGAAACTGAATGAGGCACGGAAGGAGATTCCTAGATGAAGGGAAGATTCTTGGTAGGTTATATGGCCCACGGAGGAACTTCCAGCTGTTTACAAGTGGAGACACAACCAAACATGTGCTAGTGCTGCTGCTTTAGTTTTAAAAAAAATACTAGGTCTTGCAAAGCACATTTTTAACCATTCCTTGTCATGTTTGGAACCTGCTCTTAATCAGGTTTAATGTAAACTTTGTTGATTTCAGTGAGAGTTACTGCCAGTAAAGTATGTTTTGGCTTGCAACATCAATTTTCAATATAACCTCTAAACCTGAGCATATTACACCAGTACCAAATGGACAATCAGAATGGTCAGTGACCAATCAGTCTTACAGGCAGCAGTAAGGACTGATGAGTGCAAAGGGGAGGTGGAATCATGGCAAAGGGCAAAGGAATACATGGTGTTGGGATGAAGAAAAATACAGCCAATATAAATGATAGGATTGGAGACCTCAGTTCCTGGGTGGCCAAGGAATCAGATAGATGTCACACAGCACAAGTTAGGTGCACAAATTCCCTCTTGAAATCACTTAGCAGTGTGTTCCACTTGCCTACAGAGCTGTATGCAAAAGACATTGGCAGAAAATTTGATGGGCTGTTTAGTGAACTGGGATGCACTAAGGCTATAAAAATGCAGTCCTAATATTGTTCCCAGTATACCATAGAAAATGTGGACACTACATAAAGCTTTCTTAACTGCAAGAGGCAAAAGTGGCACCAGACCAAATGATAAAATGAGGCGCTTTTCGACCAGGAGCCTAATAAAAAGCGAACAAGTGGAGTGTGTGCCTAGGCCCGAAAGTTGTGAATGTGGCCACCAAGTCTGCTTAGTGCCCCAGGAGAACAGTTGAGAAGATCATGTCTAGACTGCACAATGCAAAAATAATTTCAGATTTGAGTGCAAGCCAAGAGTTTTGGCAGTTCCAACTCAACACTAAAAGTGCCAAACTCTGCACCTTTCACTCCCCTTCTTCCAGGTTTAGGCTAAAAGGATTTCAGTTCAGGATAGTAAATACCTGAGATTACAAGAACATCACTGCCTGAATCTTTCAGAGCACACAGGGAGGTAGTGTATGTGTATTCTCTGGGATCTGAAATGGAAATATGCTTTGCAGGCCAAGTTAGTGCATGCTGGCTCAGATATAAGATCTGCGGAGTTTGGTGGTACAGGCACTCCCCGAGTTACAAGCGTCCGACTTACAAATGACTCAAGAATGGGGTGAGACAACAGGAAGCGAGAGAAATCTACACCTAGGAAGGGAAATTCACTCCTGAAAGAGCTATCATGGGGAAAAGGTGTCTCCACTGAAGCATCATCACCAATCCTTGTTTCCACAGCAAGCCACATATTTCAAAATCCAATTGCCACAGGGACAGAAAGAAAGGTGAAATCTTCTGAACAGGGGCACAGATAGCAAAACAAACATCACAGGGGTGTTAACCCTTCCGTATGCTATTCAAAGCTATATATTTTTCGATAGTTACACTTTTAAAATGTACCTGCTCCAACTTACATACAAATTCAACTTAAGAAGAAATCTACAGAACCTATCTTATTCATGACTTGGGGACTGCACATTTACTCAGAAGGAAGCCCCATAGTACTCAGTGGGACTTCGTGCTTGGTAAATGTGCATAAGATTGCATCCTTGCATCAACTGCATGAGTTTAGCCCTATGGTCTTAGTATAACAAGAAGCCTCCTGCAGGGTGACATATGATAGATTTCTAGTCCTGGAAAGCAACAGTATCAGTGGAAAGACCTCAGGCATGCAGAGAACAAGAGAAGTGTTGAAACACTATAAAGAAATGCTTTATTTCGATCACTGCATGTGGTGAGGTGTTAGTTGCTGCCAGATTTTATAGTGAGACATACCATATATACTCATATAAATCGACCTTATGTATAAGTCCAGGGCAGGTTTTTGAGGGTTATTCCTCAGAGAAGGGAAAGTGCCAGCTCCATCCAGAGGACAGTCATCCCTAGCTTCAGCTGCCACAGTTTTTCCGCCAAGGCATTCAAAAAGCAGAGAGAGTAGAGTTCAGTCTTTCTTTATGAATTTACAGGGTGGACTAAGTTCTTGCTTTTTGTCACTCCACTCAGGGCACATTTACATGGACCACTTAGGCCCCGTCCACACTGTCCTATATCCAAGGATCTGATCCCAGATTGTCTGCTTATCCCAGATTATATGGCAGTGTAGACTCATGTAATCCAGTTCAAAGTGTTGGGAATAGACGAGCCGTTAATCACCCTCTTTTATGAGGTAAATTCCCATTAAAATAGCAGAGTAAAAAATTGCAGCAGCTTGAGACTTATGCGGTGTGAATTTTTGGAAGGCCTCTGTGTCATCAGGAAGGCAAAGGGATGCAAAGTCAGCTTTAAAGTTTAAAAGCATTTATTGAGGTAAAAGGAAATCCATTGATGGATAGAAAAGGTTTGGACCTAACTATCTAATCTATCCTGTTCAAATACACATAGCCGGATTAAAATAACCAAGCTCTAGATAAGCTACATCTTGACTAATAGAGGACAGAGGTGCGTCCTCCCTGGAACAAAGTAGGAAGCTGGAATGGCGACCAGCCCAGCCTCGTGGGTCGCCTCTTCTCTAGGGCCATAAACATTCCAAAGGACCAAATTGGGGAAGTTACGTCAAAGCCCTAGGAGAGATCACATTTCTAAAAACATCAAAGGGTGGGCTGACCTAAATAGGACGGCAAGCAGGAAACAATGGTGAATCCTATCTAGGCATGCTTTGGAAATGGGGAAAGGATTCCCTCAATCTAACTCTATCATCTATCTGACTACATTTAGACTTGAGTAGTCCAGGATGAATCCCAACACAAAGCAGATAATCTAAGATCTGATCCTGGGATATAGGGCAGTGTAGATCCAGCCTGAGTCTGAAGGGCTGGTAGATCAGTTCTGTAGTGGCTAAACAACGTATGGATTTGATCCGGGTTAATACAGGCCAAAACTGCTTAACGCAGCCTTGACCCGCATTAATCTACAGAATCCAGAACACACTATTTTGCGCAAATGGATACTGTTAGGCTGGTTTCAAGACGGAACTAGCTGCAACTGATGGAACTAGCTGCCATCCCATGTTCCTCAGGCTCAGGAAGCCCAGGGACACATTATAGCACTCAGGCCTGTAGCGAGGGGGGGGGGGGGTAGGGGTTCAACCCTCCCCGCAAAATTTTTCAGGTTATAGAAAAAACCTGGTTTACTCATGAATTTTAACTGGTTAACCAAATCCCCATGCTAAGCCTATGAGTGACAAAACATTAAGAGTCCCTCCAGGCACTATCTCAGGCAGATATTGACAGGTTTGTAACGGGGGGGGGGGTGTGCGTGCTAGGGGTTCAACCCCCCCCCCCCCGAAATGTTCAAAAGCCCTCCCAAAAAAATTTTTTAGCTATGGCCCTAGCACTCACTGTCTCCTCCCATTTGCCTTTTCGCAGCAGTCAGTGGGTTGTATTGCTTGCTTGTTGACTGACCTGGCGTGACATTGGCCGGCGCGATGAAACGATTGAAGAAGGGAGGGAGGAAAGGAGAGAGCGATTCCTCCTCTTGCTCCTTGCTCCCACATTACTCTGGTGCCCTGGCTGTCATCACTCCGGGCAACAAGCAACTGGCACGATCCATATTGTGTTCATTGAGTGCAATGAACAAAACAGGAGGGGACAATGGTTGTCCGGCCGTGTCAATCTGGGTTCAGCACCACTGAACAATCAGGACTCCATCCAGTGAGTGAGAGACTTTATACAGACTTTATACAGTCTGGGAACTGGAAAGCTGGAGAATATGCAGACATTTTTGAACCTGCTGAGATTTCAGAAACAGATTTGTTAGCCATGCCTCCTATGAGCTCTTATTTGGAAGTAAGTTCCATTGCATTCTGTGAGGTTTACTTTAAGTAAACATGTAATCAGATAGACTGGTGTCACCCCAAAAACTGCAGCTGGCAAGATACTGGTGGTTATGTTTGGTTGACAATAGAGGCTTTCTTCCTGAGAAGTTTTGTAGGTGTGTTCCCTACAGCTAAACACAGGAGCAAGTGGAGCTGAAATAAACATTGAGCTGAGCTCTGCTGAAACTAAATCTGACTGGCTTAGTTGGAAACCGCAGGGTGACGTGAGCATATGAGAGTGTCAAGGCTAGGAGGCAGAGCAATAGGAAAGCCCAAACGTTTTAAAGCTCCAGAGGGGGAGGGGTGGAAGTCCTATTGAGAAGAAATTGGAGCAGACAATGAGATTTTTAAAAGAAGCTAATGTATATTAATACGATGTAGAATGGGGATTACTAATCATAACTACTAGTGCCCATCTGGTAATTGAGACATGTAAGAACAGGACCCACAAAGTCATATCTTGGCCAGGCATGAAGAGCACTTAACCACACTCAAGCATCCAGCTGTGAAAGTTACAGCCAGCAAAAGAAAGAGAAGGTAAAACCCCTGGAATGATTTTCTTGGAGGGATATAGGATATATTGGCACTAAAATTGCTGTGCTGCTTTTGTTTTTTCCAGATGTACACTTTTTTGAGAGAGCCACCTTGGTGTGGCAGCTTTGAGTTTGAAATTAAGACACTGGGAGACCTCTCTGAGCCATGAAACCCACTGGGTGGCCTTGGGCAGGTCACATTCTCTCAACCTCAGAAGAAGGCAAAGGCAAATCCTCTCTGAAAACATTCTGACAAAAAACCTCTGTAATATGTCTGCCTTAGGATCTCTATCAGTCAGAAACTAAAGGCACACAACTGTGATTATGCTGTGAGATGGCTACCCATCTTACACTAAAGGCTTAAGGCAGATTGATTCCTGATGCTCTGAACTTTTCTTTTAATAAGCAGATTCCTCTGCGGTGGAAAACAAAATCAAATCATTGGTAGGCGAATAGGGCCGGTAGATCCCCTTCGGATTCGAAGCTCCTCTGGCAGAGTATAACGTGGTTTGTGAGTCATTTGTTTAAACTATGTGATAGAAAGTTTTAATTTGAGCCATTCCTATTTGGAACTAGAGGAATAGCACTCTGCCCAGTGATTGACAGAGTGTATTATTCCTGAGAGTCTTTAGATTTGTAAGACACCACTGAAGGTCCTCAAGAGCCTTGTGGGCAGAAGAACGCAGAACTAGCACAGTAGGTATAACATTCAGTCAGAGCACAAAGCCAGTGCTTTGAAAGCTCACTTTGTTGGACAGGTACACCCAGAATCCTTCAGCCAGCCTGGCCATGCTGACTAGGCGATTCTGGGGTTACAATCCATCAAAGTAATTTGACCACACTCAGTACAGAAATCCACTTGGGATGCTTTCATCCAGCAGCACTCCCACTGGGTTTGGTAGAAGCTAGATGAGAAATCACTGAAGCCTGGGCAGGAACTGCCATAGTGAGAGAATAACAGTTGTTGTGGATTAGCTGTGAGGAGGCTGGAAAAAGGGTTGAGACCCAGTCTGTGAAGATAGCAAGCACTGTTTGCATATAAGCTTCAGAAACTGTAGATAAAAAGCAGTCTGGATAATTTGTGGCATTCCAGATACTGTTGGACTACAACCTTCATCAGTCCCAATCAGTACAATCAGTAGTGGGGGATGATGGGAAATTTAATTCAACATATAGAAGCCCACAATTTCCTCAAATTGCTGCATATGTAGCCTTAAGAAAATGAAGCTCAGCCACACAGCCCGAAAGACATACAACAACCCTGAAGCTCAGCCTGTTTTCATGGTCTGCTTATTTTGGGAATCTACCATAGCTCTTTTAAATTTAGAGTCATCTCCCTCTCATTAAAGTAGTCTAGCATCAATGGGACTTGACTCACATTCCTTGTCTGCTTTCGGCTTTTATAGACTGCAGCCTAAAATTTTGCATAGAGCAGTTGATGTGACTCCTCCAAACCTCCTTCCTGAACTGAGCTTGGAAACAACGATCTGCCCTCGGTTCCCTTGGATAATACCACAGGCTCCTATTCCTTGAACATCTACTTTCTCCTGTTGCTCTATCCCTTATCGCTTCTCGAGCATATTGTAGTTCTTTCCATTCCACTTTGTATCAGGGTTATTAGAACTCCATATTTGATGCTTGTGCACTACAGTATTGAGATATCTTCCCACCTGAGTAAGTCATTTGCTTTTGGCTTTATATCCAAGCATCATGACCTATCCTCTTAATAGCCTGAAATTCAGTATAGGCAGAATTAAGTTTAGTTTACTATATGTATATAGTCAGGGTAAATATTGTTTCTCAGCGTATTGTCGAAAGCTTTCATGGGTGGAATCACTGGGGTGTTGTGTAGTTTCCGGACTGTAGGGCCGTGTTTTAGTAGCATTTTCTCCTGACATTGATCCTCTGAAGATGCCAGCCACAGATGCAGGTGAAACTGCAGGAGAAAATGCTGCATGGCCATACAGCCCGGAAACCACACAACACCATCATGATGTCTTTTGCCTTGCCTTTTCTGGAGATGTCAGGCTAAATCCTAAATGACTAAAGATGAATTTACACCAGGTATGGGAAAACTTTGGCCCTCCAGGTGTTTGGTAAGCTGTTAGGAATTGTGGGAGTTGAAGTTCAAAACACATGAGGGCCGAAGTTTGCCCATACCTTATCTACACAGTAGAATTAACACAGTTTGACACCATTTTAATTGTGTTGTCAAAGGCTTTGATGGCCGGAATCACAAGGTTGTTGTGTGTTTTCCAGGCTGTATGCTTTCTGATTCAAAACCCATCATCCCAACAACTTTGTCCATGTTTGTCAGATCTGCTGGTCTCTGTCCTTGAAATCTGCATATTATTTGTTTTTGGATTATTCATATTTTCTTTGTAGGCTATACATTCGTTTTCATAGATCTTGTTTTCTTTTGGTAATACTCCTCTATCTATGACTTCCTGAGGAAAACAAGCACTTCCATCATCCATTAATTATCATACACTACTTGTTCCTCTTTTGATTTTTTGTTTATATGGTTTTCTGGATTGCTGGACTGCAAGTAGCCTGGCAACTAAGCAGCTAAGATATTTGAGGAAGGTGTCTAGGGGACATAGATTGTTCCCTGCTTTGCAACCTAAGGGAAATGTTCACAGTAACTTCAGAAGTTTTCTTATTGGTATACCATTTTAATAGTAAGGGTGTGTCTGTAATATAGAGTATATAGCTGTCTTAGACCTTTTAAACAGACATAGCTACATTCAAAATAATCCAGGAATTTGTGATTTATTGACACCTCGCTTTACTGCAGAGTTCTAGCATACTTCCCTAAACGGTAGCACTATAGCTGTCTAGCAGGGAATCCTTAAGTACTTCATCAAAGTGTATATCAAAGGATTCTTTAGGATTGAACTGTGGCACTCCCTGGAACATTTGTTTATATAAAGCATTTTAATTTCTATATGTCTAATATGTAGTAGCTACCTGTGCCCCGGTGGCGAAGTGCATTAAAGCACTGAGCTGGAGACCGAAAGGTCCCAGGTTCAAACCCCAGGAGTGGCGTGAGCGGCTGCTGTTAGCTCCAGCTCCTGCCAACCTAACAGTTCGAAAACATGCCAATGTGAGTAGATCAATAGGTACCGCTCTGGTGGGAAGGTAACGGCACTCCATGCAGTCATGCCAGCCACATGACCTTGGAGGTGTCTACGGACAACGCCGGCTCTTCGGCTTAGAAATGGAGATGAGCACCAACCCCCAGAGTCAGACATGACTGGACTTAACATCAGGGGAAACCTTTACCTTTACCTACCTGTGCAGAGTATTTCAGCATAGCAAATCCCTAATTTTAAAATCCAAAAGGGAAATGTTTACTTATGCAGACAGAATTTCTAGATTGAAGTGGATGCTAATGTTCATGGCCCTTACAGAAAGGCCCTATATCCCAGGATCTGATCCCAGGTTTTCTGATTTAAACAGGATTATATGAATCTGCATTGCCAGATATTCTGGGAGAAACAGAAAACCTGGGATCAGATCCTGGGATATAGGGCCTGTCTGGAAGGGCCCCCAGATGACCATCATTGCCTTGGCAGCGAGACGTTGTTTTTTAAAAATTAATTTTGAATTTAAGCTATCTCCTAGACAGCCATATAACCCAGAATATCAAGGCAGAAAATCCCACAATATCTGCTTTGAATTGGGTTATCTGAGTTCAAATTGCCATATATTCCAGTTCAAAGCAGAAAATGAGAGATTTTATTTAACTGTGTGCAAGGGGCCTTAGACTGTCTTTTAGTCTCATAGGCTCCCATTACCTATGATAGCCATGGATGATGGGAGCTGTATTCCAACAGCATATGAAAGGCCACAGTCTGCCCATTTTGAGAATAGGATAACATCTGATAGCCTGTAATGCAGTGGTTATCAATTTGTGGGTCTCCAGGTGTTTTCACCTATAACTCAGAAATCCCAGCCAGTTTACCAGCCATTAGGATTTCTGGGAGTTGAAGGTCAAAACATCTGGAGATCCACAGGTTGAGAACCACTGCTCTAATGTATGGAGTTGTTTCCCTTAGTGTAAAAGTCTTTTTTTTTTTTTTTGCTCATGCTGATCACCTGCCTGTCTGCAGAACTGACAGGGTCAGTGCGATCCAAATGTTGTGTGGGGTCTTGTGCAATCCAAATTGTGACTTGCAGAGAAATCACATGGCAGCCTGGAATGGGGAGGCCCTGGTGGGGAGAAGGAGAAGAAGGCATTTTCCACTTCCCAGGGTACTCCCAGTTGTATGTCAACCCTCGTCCATGAAACAATTCTCTCAGGCCCCTGGCAGCCCTGCATAAATTCAAACCATGTGGTAAACATTTTGCCCAGAGTTTCATATGCAAGCAGAGGAAATTTGTTTTCAAAAGTTGTGAGATACAATGAGTTATTCCATACGTTAAGTGTTAGTTCTTTCTTTCAGATTTTACAGGCAATGGCCCAGCATATAGCTTTGCAGATACTGTATTGTATTGTGAGGAGGTCAAACTAAATTTCCAGTTTTCAAACCACTGCTTGGAAAACACATGAGTCCCTAAGAAGAGAGAACAAGATCATTCCTGTGCTACAACACTGAACTAGGAGAGATGGAAATAGTGACTGGTATGTGCCCTTAAAAATTAAGTCTCTTTCAAACTGTCCTGCTCGAGGCTCATTTGTTCCACTCTCATTCCATACAAATACATTACTATCTTGTCACAGTAACAAAGAAACTTCAAACCATTCCTATAACTTTTCCTTTCCCCTCTTTAATTTCCTGGCTGCAGGCTTAGGATCAACAAACCTAAACCAGCAGCAAGCTTAATGAGGAGCATCTGTAGAGAAAGGGCATACACATGGAAAAGTATGTACACATGCATAGATGTGTGGGAGCACAAAAAACTGGACAGCGGGCAGTCTACCTGTTGAGACCAAAAGGCTGTCGTTAACCCCATCGTCTTGTGTAAAAAAAAAAAGGCATAGAACTGTGCTAGTTGTGATATGTCCTAATCAGGGATTGTTGTCTCTCAAGGACAGCAAAAAATGCATTTCAGCCCTGTTTCTTCTTCTGTATTGACAAATGACATTCACTGAAACTAGGGTCATCACTTTGTCTTCCTCACACAGGTTAAATTTGGGATTGAAAAGATCATCGTTTGTTCCTTCTCAACCCGCCCCCCCCCCCCCCCCCCGTTTTTGTTTCTTTTGTTTTCTTTTATCCCTTGTACATGTGGTCTACACTTTGGCTCTGTCCCAGCTTTGGTCCCACATCAAGAGGCAGGCATGTCAGGGGTTGTGTTAATGCATGTTTTTCTTGCTTTTTGTGGGAAATGCCCCCCCCCCCCATTTCTACATTTGCTCCACTGTGTAGGAGTTTTTTCCAGGCTGGTGTGGGACAGGGCAAAGGGCGTGCGTTCCCCATCAAGGCTAGATGAGGCAGATACAAAGCCTTTGGGACAGTCCAGTAGGTCTGGGTGCTGAGTATCTTGATATAGATTATCTGCTGTTGATGTGCTTCCTGCAAGTCAGACCCCAAGCCTTCAATTTTATCATTTTGCAAAAGCCCAGAGGTCTTTGCTGTGACTACTTCCAACATTCAGTATTTGAGGAGTGAGCAAGGGCTAAGGATTTTAGAAGGCTCCCTCATATCATTTGGCAGTTGGATAAAAATCCAGACTCCCTTCTCTTTTTCACACCAAAATGAAAAGAGGGCTAAAGACAACCTTTACCTAAAAGTAAGTCCCACTGAAATCAACTTACTTCAGAATAGACTTTTATAGGATGGCCCTGTATAAAATAGAGATAAAGAACCTAAAGTCATCAGAAGTTAAAACCTGGTTAGTGTTTGAATGGGAGACTGCCAATGAATACTAGATGCTGTGTGCTATATTTCAGAGAAGGTATTGACAAAACGGGAGCCCCTGATGGCGCAGTGGGTTAAATCGCTGAACTGTTGAACATGAGTTCCCACTGTTAGCTCTAGCTTCTGCCAACCTAGCAATTCAAAAACATGCAAATGTGATTAGATCAATAGGTACCGCTCCGGTGGGAAGGTAATGGCGCTCCATGCAGTCATGCCGGCCACATGACCTTGGAGGCATCTGTGGACAACGCTATCTCTTCGGGAGATGAGCACCAATCCCCAGAGTCGGACACGTCTAGATTTAATGTCAAGGGGAAACCTTTACGTTTTACTGGGAAAAACACTTCTGAATATTCCTTGCCTAAGAAAAACCTATGAAATTCATATAAGGTGATAGGAAAAAGAAGGGATAGTACAGAGGGACATACATAAGTAAGGCAGAGATAAGGCAGTATTTCAAATACAGATAAGCACATTACAAATGAATTATTTCACAAGACCTTTGAATATGTGTGTGACCTCATACATAAGTATAAATATAAAAATTCCTGGAGAAGTACACATGTGAGGGATTTTCTTTTTTTTTCTAATTCATTCCTAAACTATTGAATTTCATTCTGAGAGACCCAATTGGCAAACTCTTACTCTGGTTTTACATTTGCATGTGGCTTGCCACATCAGTTCAAAGTCAGATTAAAAACAACAATGTGGTTTAACCTAGATCAAAAATAAACTGAATCAGATTGCTGCCATGTAGACACTACCAATGACATTTCCCCAGGATGAATGGTAAATGTAGGGGTTTTCTAGTACCATGGAAGGCTAATCATGCTGCCGAACCGGGGCTTAGACTTGATTCCTAGTTCTGCAGCTCTACTGTCTATCCTGTGGAGGATTTCTGAACGTATGCAAGAGAGTCTTCTCAGAGGGCTAAGATTGTAATTTCCAGGCCGCCCAGAGCCCCAGAATTCTTTATTCTAGGTGTTCATCAGAATAAGAATGTAAGCTTCTCCATAGAATTGTACGGCAACTTCTATGGAAAATTGTGTTTGTCTGTGTGTGTACAGGCATGCAAGCATGTAAACACATGGTTGAGTGCATGAATGTACAGGATACGTAGTGTGAATTAGTGCCCATCCACTTTTGCTATATATTCTCTCGCCATCTTTCTTATACTATATATGAACTCCATGAATGTGCAGTGAAACACATGCAACTCTTGACATAAGGCCTGATTGTACAGATTCTGTCTTCAGGATCATACCGTACTTGACCTGGATTGCTGAACTGAAATATTCTTTGACCTGAAGCAAAGGGCAGGATGGTATCCTCCCCTACTATTCTGTGTACAGAAGCAAATTATTCTGGCAATTGAGCTTTCTGCAGTGACAATGCGACAGAATCCTCCAGCAAACTGATGTGCAGTAGCTTAGCCTAGATGGTACAGGGCAAGTCATATGGCTTTACCATCCAACAATTCTCCATCTTTCCCTACTTTCCAACAATAGCTGTCTGACATTTGGGCTGCCTGGCTGGATTACCACTCACTGAAAGGGATATCTTTGTACTCAGACACACACACATCTATATATCTAGATCTATGTCTATATCTATCTATCTAGTCACTGAAAAGTGGGTTCAGGGAAATTGGAAGAAGAGAAAACAAGAGTATGTGGCCTTTCCATTTCTATGTATTAGGAATAATGTCCATTAAAATGGAACCCATCAGGGACTCCATGCTTTTTTGATAAATAAGTGGTGGGCTACTAAGCCAAGCATAAAAACTCATCCTGTCTCTTTTTCACAAAGGGAATTTATAAGAAAAAATGAACGTATCTGTATGCACGCTGATGCACATAACTGGTTTGTTTGAACACAAGGAGGATGTAGTATTAGGGCACATGCCAAGAGTCCTTCCTGGAGGACCTTCTTCTCCAGATGTTTTAACCCAAAACCTCATTGGCTCTACCCAGTATGGGCAGCAATAAGGGACTGTGGGGATTCAGAGGAACAAAGTTCCTCTATCCCTGGTGCATCTCAGTATGCATGACTCAATAGCATACTGAAAAGGTTTCCTGGAGTAGTTCTGCCTTTCTCTTTTGAAAAAAACAACCCTTTTAACAGGACTCTGCCAGCCCCAAGCACCTGTTATCCTTGCATTTATATTAATCCTGACATCTTAACTTCATCTACATTAGAACTGGCTACAAATGTAGCTGGGAATTCTAAGTACAAAAATTAACTTTTCCAAGCTTTTTTCTTCATACATTGAATTTTGTCATGGCAGTCCTTGTCTCTTTGGAGGAAGGACTCTTACATCATGTTGTTGAAGGCTTTCACTGGGTTGCTGTGAGTTTTCCAGGCTATATGGCCATACAGCCCAGAAAACTCATAGCAACTCAGACTCTCACATCTCTTTTGTGTTACGTTTTGCTCTTTAGCATTAGCTGGACAAATTATTAAGCTAACAAATCAGAATGAACTGGTTGCCAAAGGATGAAAACTCTACAAGTATAGGTTTCTATGGTCCTTGTCTTGCATGGAGCACTTTCCTCTATACATTCACTAATGACCACAGAACACTAGTGAGTGGGACTGGCAAATGGTTTCATTAATGCTGGCCAGAGTAAAGGAGGCTCCGTTATATGTACAACTAAAGAAATGATGTTCTTTATAAAAGATATGTCATTTCCCAGTGTACCAATCATAGCCACATCATTCTGTGATACTTTTCTGCACAGCTTCTTCTGTGTAACATTTCTTCTTTGCTGCTCAAAATTTGCCCAGAATCTGCAAGACATTGTTATTTAAAGATTAGAGGCCTGACCATCCTCATCTTCTCTCATATTTGGGCTGTACTGATAAAGAGCCCCTGAAAATACCTGGCCCTACAATATCAGCTGCAGCTGTAGGGTGATATAACTGTTTGCATTTATCAATTGTGTTCCTATTCAGCCTCCCTCCTTCCCTTCTTTCTTCACTTTCTCTGAATGCTTCAGCAAAGGAGCAGGACGGACTGGCTCTGCAAAGTCCCAGGCCAATGGGGAACATCTTTCCCCATCAGACCTAACAGTGAAAATTTAGGCTCTTGAGATATGAAAGAGCAAGCTCTGGCTATGCTTGTCTAGTCCTAGAGGAATTAAGAGAATTGATCACCCTGGCCTCACGTTTTTCCCCATCGTATTCATCCCTCCACTTTCTTTGCTCTGTCTCCTTCAGCATCCAGAATTGGGGGGGGGGGGGGGGGGGGAGAACCAAAATATTTTTTTTGTTTTGTTTTTCTATCCCTTTGTTTGTTTGTTCTTTCTTTTTAAAGAGCTGACTCTGTGGGAGCAAGAGACTCCCCTCTTCCCAAACAGCCTGATTGTCAAGAGTCAGTCCAGGAAACAAACTACTTTTGACCTTTTAAGGCTTGTTTTTACATTTTTATTTTATTTTAAACACAATCCCTCTCCCAGAAAGCCTGGGGTGTTGTCTGCAAAACACAAAACCCCCATTGCTTATAAAAATTACACCCTGCAGGAGAAAGCATTTTCACTCCAAGTAATCGCAACCCCCTTCCAGCCTTCTCAGAGAAGCAGCGAGAAAAGTTTTGGTAAGCAGGATGCAAATGCTAAAACTCTAAGGATTAACCAAATACACACAGAGAGAAACACCCTCACATTGCTTAAGCAGGCTCAGAACTTCCTAAGGTTTTGTTCCATGCCTCCCCCCCCCTTCCGCCACTTCCATCCACCCCAGAGAAGGTCTTTTCTTAGTTTAGCCAAAAACTTGTTTCAGGATCCCCCGCCCGCCCGCCCCAGCATCCCACGCCTTTTCCTTCTCCTGTTCTTTGTTTAAAAACAAACAAACAAGCTCTCCTTTTCTTATTTTAATAACTAAACATACTTTCTCTTGGTATTGGGACAGCACTTCACTCAAGTGGTGGAAAGTGGAGGAAACTCCCCTTTCTAAAGCCCTTGTCTCAATTCCTGGTGACCATGATTTTCCTCTGTCAGTTTTGGATGTCATTCCCTTGCTAAGCAGAGACTATTACCCCCCTCCCCATAATCACAAACATGCATGAAAAAGAGGAACGGGGGGGTCGCAGAGGGAAAGTCTTAAATCATTCCCAAAGCCAGACAGACGTTTTAATCAAATCAAATTAGAATCAGCAGCGGTTTAGAGAGGGGGGAAAAAGACAAGGCGCTTGGCGGGACCCCCACCCCATCCCCCCTTCCTCCAAAGTGAATGAGATGTGAGCCCTTACCTGGACTCCCCCCAGCAACACATAGCATAGTAGACTCAGAGTGTGGGCTGGGGGCGACGTTGTGGGTTAGCAGGCAAACGGTTCTCCCCAATAATCACTGCAGAATCCCCGATGCGGAGTGAAAAATTGCCTTTCTCCCCAGCTGGCTCTGCCCTGGGTTCCGTTCAGTTCCGTTCTTCTTTCTCTCTTTTTTCCCCACTCCCTTCTGCCTATTTGTTTTGGTTTGTGTTTGCTGGGTGTTAGGTGGGAAAAGCTGTCTGTACTTTTTTTCTTTTCTTTCTTTTTTTTAGTATGTGCGCAAAGTTTTCACCACGCTCTCTCTCTTGCTCTCTCCCTCTCCCCTCTCTTCCACCTCCCGTGATTTGCTCTTTTGATTGGTGTCCAGGAATGTAAGAATATAAAAAAAGGAAAGGAAAAAGCGCATACACCCTCTCTCGAAGCGACTGCCTTTCTTTTAAAAAAATTCAAGTGTTAAGCAGAACCAGGTTGCTTTCAAGAATGTATTTGATGCAATAGTACACAAGAGCAAGGCTCATTCATTTCTCTCTCCCCCCCCCCCCCCCACCACCACCACCCCAATATTGCCACCCACCCCAACATACCCCACTTCAGATCTCCAAATTCAGGGCTGGGAGGGGTGAGAGAAAGGTAAAAGAGCTAGAAGTAGATTTTTCTCTAAAGAAGGGGGGAAGAAAACTTTTGGGGGGTTGTTTTTTTTGTCAAAGCACTTTCCAAAAGAGGAAATACCAGCCCACCATAGACCATACCCCACCCCCTCCTCCCCACCCCCTCTCTAGATCTCTGGATGCTGCCAAAAGTTGCTAGTGGCATTTCTTTTTAAAAGGGAGGCTTCCAGCAAATGTTGGAGAAACCATTTGAGTTTGGCAGAGGCTGGCTTGGGGTTCTGAAGGAGGCTGGTGGAAAGGTACCAAGGGCTCCTACCTGCTCTGAACTCCATCTGGTTAAAGCCCCAGTCGGTTGCAGCCCTGGAAGGTAGGTGTGTGCCTGAGTGCGTCCTTTCGGGGAGGGGTCTGCATGGAATCTGCTGCCTCCTTTATTCTGGGCCAGGATTAATAATCCCATTTGCCAATCCCACTCACTAGGGTTTGGTTGTGGGTTTGGTTTTGTGAGTGTGTGTGTTTTAATTTGGTGAAGGATATTTGTGCAACCTTCTCCTCTTCTTCGAGCCCCCCTCCCTTCTGACGTGTAAAGCTTTAACCACAAAGCAAAGCCCAGTCAGTCCCAGAGGGTGGGAGGGTGTGTGGGGGGCATGGGGGAAGGGGAGGTACTGCAGATTGGCTCCTCTCCCCTACAAAGAGACAAGGCGAGGTGAGTGTGTGAAACCACCCTGTCTCAGGCTGAAATGCCAGATTTGGAAAGGAGAGGTGGAGGGAGAAAATGAGAGTGGGGGTGGGAAGGAAAGGGGTGGGGATAGAAGGAAGCAGAAACTGACCCATTCCCTTTCTCCACTCCTTTTGCCTTTCCCTATGCTTCCCGTCCTGTCTCTTACTTTTTCCTTCCTGAGAATTGCTTGGCCCAGCCTTCTGGCCTGGACTGTGGAGGAGGGCTTCCACTTCCCAAGCCATCCCATGCGCCAGTACCTAGGTCACAGCCACTTTCCCCAGTGCCCTCTCACAGGAAACAAAACACAATGGCCTACTGGTGGGATGTTGTCAGATGCTTGTCCCATTCTCACAAGTGGAGTGGCCTTTAGTCACCGGCAGGTGACTAACCCTCCAGGCAACAGATGTCATGAAAGGCTGATGTGGGAGTGAGTGCCAATTGTTTGCTTCACAGCCCGTCAAGGGCATTGAGGGGAGGGGTGACTCTTTGTCTGTTCTTCTACCCCCAGGGAGAGAAAAGGAAAAAAAAGAAAATTCATTCACATTTGTTTCATTCATCCCAATGTTCTTCCGTCCTTTGTGTGTGTAAGAATATCTGTGATTGTAATTCATTAATCAGCAAAAGACTTTCCCTGTCCTATTTCCACACAAGCCTTGTGACTCAGCACTCTGCTCTCCAACATTATTAGGGGCAAAGCGACGCTGGATGCACTCACTAAAAAGGGACTCTGATAAGGAAAACATGGGAAGTTGTGAAAGAGTTCAGGCAGCGTCCTGTGACCGAATAAAATGACAAATCAGGTTGGATCCAGAGGAAGAATTCTTTTTTTTTAATGCCACTCTGTCTTGCAAATATATCTAGTATAGGAGATTTTTTAAATGCTGAATCAAGTTATTAGATGTGTACTATTTATTGAAAATACAACTCTCATAAGTTTAGCCCACCTTCCAGCACTGGCATTGCATTCTGAGTAATTGTTCGTACATAGACGTATGTCCCCTTTAGTGTGGATATTGTGCCCACTTTAATCCTGCTTGAGTTCATCTAAATTTGCACACATATAATTGTGTGGAGACAATCAGTCCTTTCCAACATCACAATTCTTCATTTAACAAATTACGTGGTTCTGATCCATGGTTCTGATCAGATACCCATTGAAGTAGGTCCTGAGTTAGTTTTTTGATCTTTTGTACTTCAATTCCAGTAAATCACCTTTGAATGGTTTGGGGTCTGTGTAAAATAGTCTTTTAAACTGGAGTTTTGAGCATTGTTGAAGTGCATTTTCTTTCTTTCGCTTACCATTTTGTTAAAAAAAGTTTTCTGACAAAAATGCTGTCTTCTAATTTCAATAGTGAAGGAATTTTTTGTTTTCAATTACTCTCTGATTGGGACTGACTTTGCTGATGGGAGTCTTTCTAACTAGACGAGAACTTTAGAAATAAACTTCCAATTTAAAATAAACTATCCAATGTTATTAAAGCTGGCATGTCAGGTATATGGCAAAAGTGGGAAAAAACTCCAGACCCTGTTTATTCATATTACTAAATATTTACATATTTTGCAAACGAGGAAAGCAAGGAAGAGAAGCATTATATACTGTACAAGGAAATCAAATTAGTTCATCCAAAATTAATTGCATTTGTGAATATATATGTTTTTTTCTTTGTTAAAACCTGACTCGTTATTTACATGGAAAAACTATTATAGGTCTTTGAACTTTGGGGAGAAAGGAATGGGGGAAACATATTCCTTTTTTCCCTTGAAGGCTTTCGCGTAATGCTTTGTGTAAAAACAAAGGCACTCACAGACACAACTAATTTTAGCGTTTTTTCTCTCTTTCCAAAAAAGTGCCCTGTGCCTCCAAAAGGTAGCATTCTCAATTCATCTCAAATGCTGTCTTGAGTTTGAAGAATCCAGTGTTTTAAATCTTGTACAATGTTTTAAAACTGAACTGGCCATAAGATGGACTTTTGTATTTTTAATTTAAACTATTTATTTTCAGTTGTTTCATATTCCTTTTCTTTGTTAGTGTGAATAAAGATTTATGTATCTTAGTTTTGGCTGAAGGGAACTGAAGTTTAACTCATGTACAGAATAAGTAACACTATGGTAAGTATATTTATAACTAATGGAGTTCTTCATTTCTATTTTTCTAGACACAACTATTTGTGTTAATAAAATACATAGAACTTTTCAGGCCCTAGGCTCTCTAATTGCGCCTTCATGCTGTTTTTGGAGACCGTTGCAAGGAAAACCAAAATCAGCTAAGCTGGACTTTTGAGGGCATAAGGTGGGGGTAATTTTGGATCCAGAGGCATATCCTGAGCAATGAATTTTGGTGCCTGACCTAAAGAGGACATGAATCACTTTAAAAATGTTCCCATTTGGCTTTGCTAACAGAGACAACAGTATAGAAGATTTTTCTCTTTTTAAATAAAGGTACACTTGAAAATATCTGAATATGAAAGACCCATTATGCTATCAGATTTTTTCTTTTTAAAATAAAAGTACACTGAATATGAGAGATCAATTATGTTGTATGGGCTTGTAAAAATGTGTGATGTTTGCTTTATCCGATGTGATTGCAAATGCAATATAAAGCAAGAGATAGCTCTTGTAATTGGGAGCATCCTATAAAACAAATATGCCCAACAACATGAAGGTATAAAGGATTATCAGCCTGATATGATACATAGTTTGAACATCATTTAATCAGAATTCTGAAATTCTCCAAAATTGTCCATATACCGTAAGTGGCTGAGATAGTTACACTTTTACTTTCTGATGGGTCAAGATACACAAACTTTGCTTCATGCACAAAATTATTAATAATGTATATAAAATTACCTTTGAACTACGTATATACGTTATGTAAGAACCATAAATAAACTTTGTTTAGACTTGGGTCCCATCTCTAAAATACCTAATGTATATGCAAATACAGTAGAGTCTCACTTATCCAACATAAACGGGCCGGCAGAACGTTGGATAAGCGAATATGTTGGATAATAAGGAGAGATTAAGGAAAAGCCTATTAAACATCAAAATATTATTTTACAATTTAAGCACCAAAACATCATGTTATACAACAAATTTGACAGAAAAAGTAGTTCAATACATGGTAATGCTATGTAGTAATTACTGTATTTACGAATTTAGTACCAAAATATCATGATGTATTGAAAACATTGTCTACCAAAATCCGTTGGATAATCCAGAATGTTGGATAAGCGAGTGTTGGATAAGTGAGACACTACTGTATTCCAAAAAATTTTATAAATCCAAAATACACAACACTTGTCATCCCCAGCATTTCAGATAAGCGATACTCAACCCGTATATGCTAAAACACAGGAAAATTCATGAAAGTATTAGGGGAGAATGCTTGTTTTTTTAGTACATACAAGTATATATTCCCATAAAGTGCATTGGTAATGCCACAAACAGAGTATGCATCCCTTAAAGCAAACATGGACAAGGAGTTGAACCCAGAAATGTGCATAAGCAACATGATATAGATGTCATTGCGAAATACAAACTCAAAGAGCAGAATTTCTGCTCAATGTTCTTATGCAACAGTCATACAGACAGAGTGCTTCTTTCGGGTCATTATTGTTTTTGTGAATCATAATCTCAAAATGTCAGAACGTGGGGCAAAGCTGTTCTGAATAAAGGAAAAGGCATGCGTTCCTTAGGAGATTTAAATTCCAGAGGAGTTGTGTATCCCTGTTTCGTAATTGCAACATACAGAAAGGGCCATGTTGTTTTTCTTCAGTCAACTCAACTCACTTGTCTTCAGGTGCCAGGTTCAACTGTTGTGAAGGGCAACTCCAGAAGCCAAAGAACAAGGAGAGACCCTTCCCCTTTCTACGATTGTGCTGCTTCCAGGAACGGCATCTTACCTGGAATCCTAATAGAAACCTCTCCTATACCATTGTGCAAAATTGTGTTTTGCATCTGCATCTAACCTCTTGCAGTAGTCCAGCCATTGTTTCTATATTGTGTTAAGGCACCTTGTTCCAAAGATTTCTCTTTTCTTTCCTCACTGGGGTCTACTAGCAATTTTTTTTTGTCCTTGTTGGGCATGGACACTTGAGAAAAGAAAGATAGAAATGTATTAAGTAAATAAAAATATACTGTAGTTCATCATTTTTCTTTGGGCAAAGCTGATGTCACCAATTAGAACTCATAGGCTAATTGATGACATCAGCTTTGCCCAAAGAAAAATGATGAACTACAGTATATTTTTATTTACTTAATACATTTCTATCTTTCTTTTCTTGAAGTGAGCTTACAGTGGTATACATAGACCTATTCATCTGGCTAAAGGTCAATCAATTTGAGCTTGGGTCATCTAAGTCCAGCACTGTAGTCCTACATTAGATTAGACTGGGATACTGATAGACCCTGACAGTATGGGAGTGAGTGTAATTTGGTGTCTAGGAAGATACCTGGAATGAATTTCTATTTTCTAGTTACTGAGAAGCACACACCAATTATCCTGGCTTTTTGGGAACTAGCAAATATTGCCTTCACATTTTGAAGTAATATTTACGAATCTAAGATCTAGACACATATTTGGGGGTTGTTTGTGGAACACAGAATTTACAGAAAAATGCATTGTTTGTCATAGAATGGCTTCAAATGTTATAAAACTGGACGGGACAGAGCTATAAATATCATATCCCTGCATTTCTTTGTACGATTTTGCCTTCATGGAGGAAAAACATTGAGAAGTGTAGACAGTTCAATTCACTGCAGCAGTTGTATATGTGTAAACATATTGCTTTGGATGGCATGGAAAAGTTCAAGAAAGAGTACCGTTTATTTGTTCCACATACTGTAACTCCAGACTCCATTTTTGGCTTTGCAAATTGCTGTCTAACTTGATAAAGTTGATCCCCAACATCCAGTATTCCTTGACATGGTTGGTGCCCTTGGACTAATTAATTCCAAATAAAGGACAGTCCCTGCTTTTATTACCACAGTTACAGAATGGTTTGAGGATGATTTAATTTGGAAACCTATAACAGATCTAAAAGATATGTTTCATTCAGCTTAAGTGCTTTAAAGTGCAATCTGTATACATTAACTCCTTTTGGAATTGTCTCCCTAAAGCTGTTGCGCTGTGTTTCCTGCAACTTCTTTTCCCTTTGTAATAATCCGTTCGCCACAGTTTTTCTAAGGCCATATTTATACAAGCAATTATTTCAGCTTTAAAAAAGAGGCTTTGTGATTGAAAAATGTGTGCTTCCGAATGCCTCTATTTTACACACTGACAAAAGTTTAATGAATGGGAAGCAGAAGGCTATAATTCTTGTTCTGTATATTTGTGCGAGCGCTCTAGGAGCAAATCCTACATTTTCCCCCTTCACAGGGTGCCTCATAACTGCAGAAATTATGGTTTAATAGCAGTTGAGATGAAAGTATAGCTAGGAGGAATTCTGGGATCCCTTCGCATGACATCACTAAACGGGATCTCTCTGGGGCTTTATGTCTTCGGTTTCTTAAAATATGTATAAGAAGAAGGAAGGCACAGCTTTCTAAGTATTTAGTAGTATTTTTGTGATGTTTATGCAAATGCTATCAAGAATAAGGAAGAAACACTGTTTTGAGTCTTTTCATAAGGACGAACTGTGTTCACTTTGAATTGACATCACAAAAAACCCCTTGTGATGCAGAGGACCACACTCGACTTCTGGTCAGAGAGCCGGCAGTGGTTGTGATCTCTTGTTAGGTTTCATAAAACAGCTACCAAGCATCCTGTTGTTACCATATGGTGGGGTGGGCAAAGTTCGGCCTTGGGGCTGCATGTGCTCCCCTCCCAAAGACCCATTTTGTGGTTTTCATCTTCTCTGGAATATTCTTATTTGAGGACATAATAATGAACTGGCAATCCTGAGTAGAGCAGAGCAGAACTTCCCATTTGAAGTCAGTTGCTCCTTTGTTTAACATCAAAACTATCCCTGTTTCAAAATAAGAAATAGAGTCATGTAACTTCTGGTTTTGTTTTGTATTTTGGAAACTTTGGGCCCTCCTGCCCATCCTCCAAGGGTTATAGACCAGAAAATTGGACCAGAATTGCTCAGCTGCACTAGAGCAGTCCAAAGTTTGCTTCTAAGTGCAACTACCATATGATCTTGAATGGCTTTCTGTTTCTTCCTGCTGCCCTTTCTTTCTTTTTTAAATTTCTTTCTTCAGCCACTTTCCTGAATTGTGTTGGTATGTCATCCATGTGGAATGCATTTTGCCTTGTTACTGTAATTCTTAATAGATCACTTCATTCAAGACTGCTCTGTGTTATCTTTTTGTTTCAGAGTCAGACAAGATTGTGCCAAGGTGACTTTGAGAAATACACGTCTGAGAAATGTGTGTCAACATTTCTCAAGTGGCAGATAGGTTTGCCAGCCTTTGAAATGGCTTTGCAGGGCACAACACCAGCAAGCAGGCCCCCACCCCATTCCTAGGGGACTGGAGGGTCTACATCATGCAGTGTGCTGTAATGGTTAGAGTCATGGATTTCAGTTGGGCAATCCAGGTGATAGTATCTATGGAGCCAAAAAACCCACTGATTTACTTTGGTTAGTCACTCTCATCCTTACCTATATCACAGGTTTGTTGTTTGGATAAAACAGGGTAGAGGAGAGCCATGTACTGTAGGAAAGCCAAGATATAAATGTAGTGAATGGAATGAATACATGGAGTGTTAGGGTTTTCAGAAGAATGAGCAATTTTGCCTAAGGCAGTTGCTTTTGTGGTCTTCCCATTGGGGGAGTGGGTAGGCCTTTAATATGTAACTTGTTAAATCCTAGCTTGAGACATATCTCAGCAGCATCCATGGCATAAGACTGTGCTATTCCGCACATTTGATACATGGGTGTATAGGTCACCACTTGGTCTACAGAGCCTTGGCAGGCTGCTTGGCTCTGCCATCCTCAGCCCTGTCCCTCTTTCTCTCTTTCTTTCTTCCTCCCTCCCTGGTGCTCACAGGAAGTGCCGTGGGCGGCTGAGCTCACCAGAGAAGGGTGATTCGCTCCCTCGCCCTCCAGTGGCGCCAGCCCCAGCCAAGCCTCCCACTGCCGACCTTTTGCTGGGCTCCCTCCCAGCCTCTCTTCTCCCCACTCCCATTGCTGTTCTGCCGAGCTGTCTCCTTTTCCCTTCCTTTGGCAGAGGTTTCAATAAGGGCAGTGGGACATGAGAATCAAACTGTTCTGGCTCTTAGTGATACTACTAGGAAGATCCCACAGGCATCAAGATGAAATCCTAGCCATTTACTGTGAATCCCAGGGATGCCTGCTTTCTCTTCTCAGTACTTAAAATTTGCTAATGCTGTCACAGGCTGCTGGTGTGCTCTGCCCTCTCAGATATTCCCTCTCATCTCTTGCTCACTCTCCGTGCCTCTCCTATCATTCCCACAGTTGCTCTTTTCAAGTTCACAGCCTGCCTGTGCAAGGCTCCCTTCTTACCTGGTTCCCATCCACTTGCTAAAAGGATTGTCAACTGGGAAACCATGTGATGGGGTTCCTAAAGCTGACATTCCAAAATGATGAATAGATCTGGATTCACACATTTGTGAGGTGTAATCGTTTTTTCCTTGGATCCATAGTAAATAAAACATACTGGGAGAACTGAAAGGAAATCACATGACATATGATACATTGGATTTTGCTTCAATGAAATCTATGGTAAATCTTTCTGCCTCTCATGTCTACAGTGGCACATTCACATTTCTTCCAGACTTTAGTAATATCAGCTTTTGCCCAACTGGGAGGATTACCCTCAACTTGTGATAAAGTAAGTCAGGAAACACAATTACAAAAACAATGATTCACTAATTTTCTTGGGTGCATATGTAATGGATTTCATAGCCTAATGTTTAATCCAGCAGTGCTGGTGGTAAAGTGGGAATGCAAGCCTGCTCCTTAACCCATTTGAGGTTTTCTTTAAGGCTACAACAGCCTTATGCAAACCAGCAGTGTTTCCAACACTTTTTATTTCCAGCTGCTTTTGGGATTTGTTTAAATGTCACAAGTTGGAAGTCTAAATAATTTTGGGTTGTGAAACATTTGTGGTTTGTTCATCGTGATGCCCAGTCCCAGCAGGAGCCAATACTTTGGCTTGTCTCATCTCCCAAAAGCCATAAAAGAAATGGTGTAACAATCCATAGGTATGTCATTGGCTTGTTGGGAAAGAACCCAGATAGTCATATTCTGCTGGATTAGTATAATGAAAAATAGATGAAAGGTTTATGGTTTGCATAGCCACACTCTTTATAATCCATTGATTGTCCCCAATAAGTCATGATTCCTGTGGCTGTGCAAACCCAACCTTAAGTGTCTAAAACCAAAACATCAGGATATAAAGTAAATGCATCAGTTATCCTGCTTGATGCTGGTGCCATCTTCAAGGTGTGAAATGAACTCAAATAACAGTTTTTCCAAGTAAAGTCTACCCCTAGCATTACCCAATAATAACAGGATGTTATTTGCAATACATGAGATTTATGCCTCTTTTATACTGCCATATAATCCAAATTATCAAAGCAGATAATCTGGATTTTATATGGCAGTGTAGAAGGGATCT
Organism: Anolis carolinensis; assembly: GCF_035594765.1. NCBI lineage: Eukaryota > Metazoa > Chordata > Lepidosauria > Squamata > Anolidae > Anolis > Anolis carolinensis. The sequence goes on from NC_085841.1 coordinate 237,602,185, forward strand.
TAATGAAAAGGAAAGACCTGTGTAACATATTCACAAATTCCCTTGCTTTCAATTGAACAGCCTAAGTGTTCAGGAAAGAAAATACTTGAACCTATCCCAGATGGAACATACCTAGATTCATAACACCAGTATTTTGTAGATTGTGGTTATGGAATATGATGAAACATCTGCCCATTGTCACCAATACAACACAGATACACCCCAAACACATATTATTTATTCGGGATTTTGATTCATTTAGTGGTGCTTATTAAGTTGATTTTACTTGCTTTTTATGGTTGAAAAACCCATTTCTCTTGTCATGCGAAATTGAAAAATGTTCATTTGCCAGTCACAAAAATACAATGATTTAATTTATACAGAATTTTACCTTTTTCACTGGACTGCAACTCATGATAGCTTATAATTTAAAAACAGATTAAGAACAAAAGTATTTTGACATTTGAAAAGTAATAATACATTTACAACAGCAGGCGGTTTTGTGGATTATAGCACATGTCATCAGATGAAAAATATGTGTAAATTGTTCCTCTCCTTCATTGACTTGATTTGGATTGTTTTAAGAAGGTAAAAAGTCAAGGCAGGAAATGTTAGGCAACTGGTGAAAATGAGGGGAAAACACTGATAAAACGATGAATCATTTTTATGGGATATGCAAAAAGTGGTTACATTTACAACTCATTTGTCTGTTTATTTATTCTACCCGAAGCAAACAGATTGAGGAAAGTCTTTTTATCTTAGACTGTTTTATTTTTAACCAAAGGCTATTTGAGGAGAAAGGGGGGGGGGGGTTGTCTGAAATATTTCATTTCATTCTAGTAACTTCCCTATTCTGTGTTATTCTCATCATTCATTTTATGGCCCGGGGCTTTGTTTATTGCAATCATTAAATGCTGAACTGACTAGAGAATTACTCATCCCGAGCCCCGGGCGTCCTGCGTCACTCCTCCCTTGTAGCCTCTCTATCAACACATGTCTTTTATCTTCACAACATCTTGATGAGGTGTACTTTAAAATGATGAAAGTACCCATTTAATTTGGGTTGCCCTACTTGAGATTCATGTCTTGATTAGCAGCAGTTCTTGCACAGGGTTGTTGTGTTCTAAACTGGGAATTCCCCAAATCAGGACTCATGAATCTTTTTTATGCCAAGACCATATTATTTTAAAGGACGAAAGATCTGTCAGGTGCTGTGTGCTCCTAACTTTTATTCTGCCACTCTTTTGGCCCCCCCTCCCATTTTATCTTTTTCTTAGCAGGGTGCTAGTGAAGAGACATCTCGTATAAGGACGTCTCAGCCAATTTCTCACAAGAAGCTATCAAAATTATGCTCTTTAGGTTGCTCATCAGGTATGGTCCAACAATTTGGATAGCATAGGGAATTGCCTAACTAAACTTCACTTCAAATAAGCAAGGAGATACAAAGTGTCTTTATAACCTTTAAGGAATGAAGTTGAGCACCATACTCCATGTTTTATGCTTCATCTTCATTTGTGCTTTGGTTCTTCCTCTGGCCACCTTATTCTTTGTTTCACCATCCCCAGTGTGGATCAAGCATTGTTGTGGGCTATAACCTCTTCTGGGATAGAAATCTGAGAACAGAAAGACATGAGTGACAGGCCTCCAAAGGGAGATGTCAGCACTTTGTGTATGTGCATATGTTCAGCCAAGTCACCTGCTGACCAGTGACTCCATAAAAGGGTTTCCGTAGGCAAGGAATACTTGGTGATGGTTTTGCTAATTATAACCTACAGCACCTGGTATTTGTTGGTGGTCTCCATCAAATACTAACTAGGGATGACCTGGCATAGCTACCAAGATCAGATGGGCTCTGATGCCTTTAGGAAAGTAGTTCTCAACCCGTGGGCCCCCAGGTGTTTTGACCTACAACTCCCAGAAACCCCAGCTAGTTTACTAGCTGTTAGGATTTCTGGGAATTGAAGGCCAAAACATCTGGGGCCCCACAGGTTGAGAACCACTGCTTTAGGATCTTTTAGGCCCTTCACCTTGTGGCTATCTGCTCCTACTCAGGCCAGCCTCACACCCTCACTGCCTCCTCATTGCTAGATGACTGAACAGGGAAATAAATAAAGGGAGGAAATTGTCCTGTTTTTAAGTGTATGCAGAGATAGGACTGTATAATTTTCTCTGAACACATCTGAAGACCTTTGAATGCAGGGTGACAGAGTGGCAGCAATAGGTCAGGAAACGTTGCCTTGTGCATCTTAACACATGGTGCTCCTGTAATCCTTGAGGTATCCATTCTGAATTGGAATGGACAACAAAAATACAGTAGGCATCGAGCAAGTCTTTCATATGAACTATGTGGCAAGGAAATTGTCAGAATGCAATTTTGGTGAAGCTGTTTGCTATAGGCACTAATTTAGCATCTTTACATATTTTTTCTCATATTTTCTCCAACTTTGCTTTAATAGATAAACTTCCGTTCAATGACTGAAGAAGCCAGGTGTAAGTGTGGTATGAATATGAGAGGCACTAGTTGATGTGTCAGATGATTTGTGGGAAAACTAGCATGGGTTGCATAATGAAAAACAAGTACATACAGATACATTTAAAAACCGGAGTTGGTTATAGGGTTTTTTTCTCTCCTGCCAGATGTATTTCCATCACTACTGTAAATAACGGGTACATTTGCTTCCTGTTCCAATGGTGATATAGTCTTCAGGTTCCACACCCCATGTGCTTCCCTTTTTTAATTGTTTAAAGATTCCTGCATTTATGCAATGAAATGCTCATTCCGTGCTCCTTTTAAAATATGTTTACATTTTAAAAACTGGCCTCAGGTGAGACCAGGAAGGGGACAGTTCTCTTTTGAAAGGATGGTATCAAGTAGTCAATGCCAGTGAGTAAGCTGACTTCAGAAGAAAACTGACAGCAACCTTTTCTTCCCAGCTCAGCCTTGGTGAAAAGATAACTTCTGAGCTCCATCCTAGTGAAAATCTTATCAGTGACCTTAGCAACTCCATTCTTTTTCCTAGGTACATATTTAAGTCATATTGATAAAGAGGCAGAGTTAAGGTTAGCTTCTAGCATTGACAAATAATTGAAGGTCTGAAGATTTTTTCCCTTTTTCCAAAACAAAGGTTTTAATATTAATTGTGAAATTGTGATAACAAGGATTCTCACAGCTGTCATCTGTCAAATCCCAAGCAGTATTTTGCATCCTTGAAAGGCATAGTTTTAATCCCACACTAGAGGCTGTAACACAGCAGCAGAATATATGGCAAAAGTTGCACTTCTGTATCTGACATTTCTGTATAAATATATTTCAAGTGGCAAAATGAAGACCACTGCTAGATTGTTTAGTTGAATCAATGCTACCCTTTTATATGAAGCAGCTTCAGATGGTCAATCTAAAGTATCACTATCCAAAGTAGATAAAGTTCCTCTACCGCCCAAAATAAAATCTAGTTTGTGAGTCCTGAACTTTGAAACTTTTTGGACTGCAGTACTTCCTCTCACTCAGCTGATATGACCAGTGGCATGCTGTTTGGAACAATAGGAACTGATTTTATAATAAATTATAATATATTGTATTTACATATAATATTGATAATCATATTATAATGTAATACAATATAATAATATTAATTATATATTACAGTATAGTGGCATAGTACAATATAGTAATATATAATGCTAATATTGTGCTATGCTAATAATATATACTGTATGTACATATTATTTGTAAGCTGCTCTGAGTCCCCTTCAGGGTGAGAAGGGCGGGATATAAATATAGTACATAAAAAATAAAAAAAATAAAAACAGTCTCCTAGAATTCTGTTTGATGCATTCATATTCAATATCTTAATGCAAAGTGATTTGAACTGGGCACAGTAAATGTGGGGAGAGTTAGGCAACAAACTCACTGCTTGACCATTCAAGTACATACTATTCCCTATTTAAAAATCTACTCAAGTGCCAAATTAGTAGATAGTGTTGAGAAACTTACATACTTAGGTATTTTCCCTATGGGTTTATCAGAAATATGGGAATCGTGAATCCCCTTATATATTCTGGAGGACCACCGCTTTTTAAATATCAGAACCTTTTAGTAATGTTCTGTAGTGGGTTGGACTGGATGACCCATGTGGTCTCTTCCAACTCGATTCTGTGATTCTATGTGAAAGTATTGTTTTCTCCAGTTCACTGAAAGCAAAATTAGAACATGCATTGAACAATGACACTTAGTAAACTCTCTAGCAATGCCATTTCCAAAGGTCAAGATATAGCTATGCTGACTTTCACAACATTCCCAGTCAGGCAAAAGGGTCCACCACTCTCCCAGGCAGCATATTCTACTGCTGAACAGCGCTTCTTCTGGATTTCCAGAAACATATTTTAAAACCTTTAAAGGTGGGGGTGGACTGTATGATGTTTAAAAGGAGAATTATGACAAATCTTTTTTTTCCCTTTTTTTGTTTAAGAATGGCCTCTCTTTTATTTGTTTTGGTGAATGGGGGTATGTCAAAGAGACAGAAATGGCCTTGGGAGCTACTTGATTCCTATCTAATCAGGCAGATTGCTGATGGCACTGAAGCAAGCATTTAGGGCGCTGCTCTTGATTGGGGCTGCTGCGTGCAGGGAGCGAGGCGTAAATCTCATGCAGCTGCTTCCTTCCTAACATCTCTTCCCAACCCGTCTGTGGGAATATTTTCATTGGCACCAGTGGAGGGTGTGTTTTGCACCTGTGGCAGAGAGGGTGCAGTATCATGGGAGAAGAGACTTGGAGGGAAGGTTCAAACATCTCTCCCAATGTAATGGTCCCAAATTAGATAAATAAATAGATCAATAAAAATCCCCAACTAAAATTAAGAGGAGAACATCAAATGGAAAATAAATTATCATTAAAAGTACAGGTGACCTGGAATTTGTCTTTTATATTGCACAAGTTATGTTTAAAAACTATGAGAAGATCCCAAAACTACACATAAATGCCATGAACTGATAATGCTGCTCCAGTGTGCCCAAGAAGAAAGAAATAGCAGTTCTAGTGGAGAAATCTAGAGATAGTAGCACCAGCGTTCTGGAAATCTGCATTTATATTTTCAGTGCTTATTCATTTTGCCTCAGTTTTTTTCTCTATCTTTACTTGTATACTATAATATTAGTACCCTATATCTAGAGTATTTATTTATCGTGTCAGAAGCAAATTGAGGATACAGTTATAATGTATTTAAAAACACAAAGTTAAAAACTTGGCATTATACTAGATTTCCTTTGACCAGAAGCTGGCCACTTGGAGTGTCTCTGGCGATCCAGAATTAAAGATGAGGATATGCTGGAGGTTGCAGCATTTTTAATGGCTCATCTTTGCCTCACATACCTGATAGAAACATATGTTGCTATATAGTATTAATTTTGTATACTTCATTAGGAAAACAACAATATCGTTGTTGATCTAATTTATCTTTGCCCACATGATTTTCATTCCTCTTAGAACAATTTTCTTGAAGTTAGGGATAACTCATCACACAAACAGAGGCAACCCTATCAAAAGATTTTCTTGGCAAGATCTCTGCAGAAATTTGCCATTAGCTTTCTCTGAGGATGAAAGACTGCCATTTGCCCAAGATCATCCAGTGGATTTCCATCAAATGCTGGCCTCTCAGGTTCCTAATCCAATATTCAAACCACTACACCACATTGGCTGTCAGCACTTCGGTAACATTTTAATCATCATAGCGCCACCCTAGGGAACCCTGGCATTGGTAGTTAGTTGGAATTGTCTAATAGAGAAAAGGCTAAAACCTTTTTATTCAGACCGGCTTTTAACAATGAAGGTTTTTAAGAATAAGTCAGGGAGCACTGTGGTTTTTAACTTTGAATATGTTTTAATGGATTTTAATTGATTTTTTAAATACTGTTTATATTTAATTCTGTTTTAATGTTTGCATATTTGTATATTTGAAATTGTATACTAATGCTTTTATTTCAAGCTGCTTTGAGTCTCCTTCGGGAGAGATAAAAAAGGTAAAGGTTTCCCCTGACGTTAAGTCCAGTCATGTCTGACTCTGGGGGTTGGTGCTCATCTCCATTTCTAAGCCGAAGAGCCGGCGTTGTCCGTAGACACCTCCAAGGTCATGTGGCGGCATGACTGCATGGAGCGCCGTTACCTTCCCGCTGGAGCGGTACCTATTGATCTACTCACATTTGCATGTTTTCGAACTGCTAGGTTGGCAGGAGCTGAAGCTAACAGCGGCCGCTCCCGCCGCTGCCGGGGTTTGAACCTGGGACCTTTCGGTCTCCAGCTCAGTGCTTTAACGCACTTCGCCACCAGGGCTCCGGGAGAGATAAAGTGGGGTATAAATAAATATCATCATCATCATCATCATCATCATCATCACAGTGAAACTCCCCCAAAACATAGCAGTGAATTCACCAAATTGGTTGCATAAAGGAGTCATCTCAAAGTATTTTGTAGTGTGATATCACAGTGCAAAACACCTTGCTAGTCACCCAGTGCTATTAGGCAATTGAACAATGCCAGCCCAATAGGTTGATGAAACCAATGCAGATACAGTGTAATGCAGTCTTCCCAAACCTAGCATTCCTCAGATATGTAGGACTACAAAGCCCTCCATCATAGCCATAGTGGGCAATTGTCTGTGTTGGCGACTAGCTTCAGCATAGTTGTAAGGTGAATTGAGTTGGGGATGGGAAACAACTGGAATTACTGCACATAATTTGCAGCCAAACCATCCCTAGACTGTGATGGAGAAGAAAGAAGGCCACACAACTCCACAGTGTGAAAAACAAATGTCTGCTGCAGGAAAAATGTGTGCAGAGATTGGAGCAGTCTGAAAAAACATCTTTTGCAGTACCTGCTCTGATTTCAGATATGACTGACTGGCTGTTACAACAGACTTTGTTAAGTGTCTCAGTCTGCTTTGGTAACATCCTGGATTTAGAGTAAAGCTTCACTTTGGGAATGGCATCATAAGCAGACATCAACGAGATTGAATGTAAAGGGATGCAGAGAAGTGACATGTCTTTACTGGAAGCAAGCTTCCCAGTTCTTAAGTTATGATGGCCCTCAGTTCCCCTTGTTCCCGCCAGCCCAGCTGTGTATTGTTTCTACTCTTTGCAGCACCTAGGAGGAAGACTTCTGCAAACCAGCAGCTGCTTTCTCCTCAGCTTTGCAGCACCGCCTGGTGGCCAGAGAACACAATCCAGTTGATTTCCTGCAGACTTCATCCGATTTGCTGGCGCACTTTCAGCGCAGACAACTTGGCAGCATTTCTTGCCAAGTTCTTAAAAGTCTCTGCTAAGCATGCATAAGCTGCAGTGTTTTGGAGGCTTCCAATCTAGCCAAGTGTGGGCAGACTTTCCTGAGGCCGACAAAAGTGAGGTTCCTGCCTAACACCCAAGCGAAGCCTACCTGCAGCCAAATTGCAAGCCCTTGCTCCAAAACACAGAGATACTAGAATTTCTCAATGGAAGCATCAGAAGGACCAGGTTTCGTTTGTTTTGTTTTGATCCAGGACATGCGTTTCATGGCTCATGCCCATCATTCTCACAAGCATGGCTGAAACAGCTTTTCAAATCAGCCTGAGGAAAACCTTGGTGTTTGCAAAGGGCATGCACTAACAGTTATAACTGGGCAGCAATACAAGCAATTCAAGGCAGAGCTATAATGGAAAAGTTAAGCAACCTCAACAGACGTCATTGGCAGAATCGATTTTGAACAAAAGCCGAGTAGGAATTTCTGATGTGGTTTCCCAGACTTTTGACGGGATCCACAGTAAAAACTGCCAAGTGACCTTTCTTTTTTTTAATTGAAAAAAATAGTTGCCCTATTTCTATGGTTACTGTATACTGTATCTGTATGTGTTGAAATATACCATGCATATTGTGCAAATCAATTAAGCTATCCTTGCTGATCAGATTCAGTGTTGTTAACTTTTAATTATTTCCAGCAAGTTTTTTTTTTATTTTTTGTTTTCTACCATGTTGCCAGACGCAATATGAGAAATGTTAGTATGGTACAAGCGTCACTTAATTAGGTTTTGCAGATGGCGTGTACATCTTAGGCTGTTCTACACTGCCATATAATCCAGTTTTTGAATGCAGATTAACTGCATTGAACTAGATTACATAGTAGTGTAGATTCATATAATCCAGTTCAAAGCAGTTAATCTGTATTCTGAAACTCAATTATATGGCAGTGTTGATCCAGCCTTAATCTTCCTGCTTAGGTTCAAAGCCACTGTTATCAGAAGAGGCATTGTATGGAGAAGAAAAACATAATAGAGGCATTTTATACTGAGAAAGCAAATCTTATTACTTCTTTCCCATATCCAGGAACAAACAATTTCAATGTTTTACTCTCACTGGATGAAACCGCAAGATATTTTGTAGATTTACATATTTATTTAATTGCACTTCAAGATGTGTGTGTGTGTGTGTGTGTGTGTGTGTGTGAGAGAGAGAGAGAGAGAGAGAGAGAGAGAGAGAGAGTCAATTTGCACAAAAACGTTTTTGTCCCAAGTTCAAGAAGGTTGCACATTGGGGTTGTTTTCCACACAAAAGCCCCAAATTTGGGAAATTTTGCAACATTTAACCATTTTTCTTGTGGCTTGATCTGTTGAAACATTTTCTCATCCAAAAAAGATTCCAGAATATTCTTTACATTGCTATTTAACACTGGATATCTGTAATAGCAGAGATGAAGAAATCATGCAATACCAACTAATATAATCCTACATTTGGCCATTTTCACTTAAACATCTAGGAACTGAAGTCCAAAATGTTTGGAGGCCCTGAAATCTCTCCCCAGTAACCCCGAGTTCATTAACTTTAAAAAGGTAATACAGGCTGTGTAACCCTTGTCTGCTATATGGGGCCACAAGTGTTTTGGATTTCAGATTTTGGAATACCTATCTAAACATAAAATTCTCTGCTGTTTCATATACACATTATACACATAGTTTGAATATAATTTTATACACAATGTTTTTAATAATTTTGTGCAGGAAACAAAGTTTGTGTACATTGATGCTAACAGCTACTTTTCTCCTCTGATGTGGGCTATTCTGGCTTATTTCAGACGACTTGGAAATGAACTGTTGTTTTTTCTGTTTGTGATATCTGCTGATTTTCCACAGTTGGGAGATGGTGATATTCAGGGCTGGAAAGGTTGTGTGATGGCGGTGATGGGGTGTGTTGTGTGAAACTAGACAAACTGTATTTTGGATAGAATTTCCAAATTCGACAGTGAAATATGCTCCCTTAGAGTATGGTTGAGTCTCGTTCTCAGGTGAGCTTTAAGATGAGGTTGGATGGCTATCTGTTGGGAGGGCTTTGATTGTGGCAGGGAGTTGGACTGGGATGGCCCTTGGGGTTTCTTCCAGCTCTATGATTCTATCTTTGCTGGTCTCTATTAATGCAGTACAAGCTAAATATGGAGCCTTATTCCCAACTGTGGTATGCACAACTCCTGAAATACCCCTCCAGTTGACTGCTCAAAAGGGAGACACTACCAAGTTGAAAAAACCTGCTTGTTCTTTGGTTCCTGACTATAGTATAGCTGTTTTATTTATTGCTTATTGTTTCTATTAAAAACAATTCATTATATTTATGTCATTCTAACCTATACCACCTACTTTCTCCCTTCTCTGCACTTATTCCCTGCTTCTCCCATCATCCCACATCTCTCATGGCGTCTGGTCCTATTCAAACCAATTGGTACTTACTTAGGGCACACTCAGCTTCAAAGCAATGGGTGCAGAGTGCCCCCTGCTGGCCAGGGAAGGGAAACAAAATTTGTACCTGAAATAATGCAAGCTGGGCTGGATCTACAATGCCGTATATCCCAGGGTCTGATCTCTGATTATCTGGCAGTGTAGACTCATATAATCCAGTTCAAATCAAATAATATGGGATCATTGTAAATCTATTCCTAAAAAGCTAGACCTCTCTATGCTGAACTGATTTCTATCTAGTTCTCCTTTAACAGTACTTAAATGGAATTATATACAATTTAATAGAAATATTATTTTAGAACTACAAGCAAAAACGATACAAAACTGAGAATGATTTCCAACAAATAGGATTTTGAAACAGCCACATTTTCTGTTTCTTTTGAAAGATGTACAGAGGAGGCCTGACAGATCTCCTTTCTAATTTCTGAAGCAATGAGATCACTACCAAAAAACAGCAAAACCCTGTCTCTCCTTACTCTCCAGTTATTTTGATGGACGGCACTAAAAGCATGGAATCAGCCTATTTTAAAGTATGTTTGAGTGAACAGTCCTTGAGTCAGGTTGAATCTGGAAAAGAAAAGAAAAAACAGCCACATGGCTCTTTGATGGTATCTAAAGTGGCTAAATAGACAATTTTATAGATGGAAGTCTAGGAGGCATTTTTTGCTAGTTCATCTCCCAAAAGCTTCCTCTGGGACCACATCTGTTTGAAGGGTTGAGGGGCTTTCCAGAATACCATGTGAGTTAACTCTAGGGGATGTCAGCTGGTGGAGAAAATGCATATCACCACCGTTTCTCTAGTGGGAGATTCCTCCTTTCCCCCCACTCATGTACTATAAATGCAGTTTCCCTCACCCACACTGCAGTAGCACTAAAATAGCAGTTTTCAGGGAACACAGTTTCTATTGGAACAATGAAAGTTCAACATGGCCACCCACTCAGTGCCAATCCTTTGTCTGAGTCCCTATTCTTCAGTAGATATTACACTTAGTTAAAAATCTGGGAGAAAACATGATGGCTGCTTGAAAAGTATCTGAAGCAGTGGGGAATCAACTTGCTTTGCAACATGAAGAAAGTGCTTCTAGACTTACGAGACCAAAATCCTAGCTATAGACATGCCTTGGTTGGTGACACCTTTGAAAACAAAGATTCATTTTCCAGATTTTTGGCATGCCAAAACAATGAGGGAAAAATATGTTTGGCACTACAGTCTCCTGGCCTGTATTGATCATGCAGTGATCCTATGAATGCCACACCTAGAATCGAGGATTCATGGAATTATAGAATTGGAAGAGACTACAAGTGCCATCCAGTTCAACCCCCCTGATTTGCAGGAACGCAAAATCAAAGCACCCTTGACAGATGACCAGTCACATCCATCAGAGTGAGATCACCATAAGTGACCACACATTTTCCCCTAGTGAACTCACCTTGTTATTAGGAGACAGTTCTACATTTCTTCATATTCTTCTTGGCTCCACTTTTTTTCTCCTCTTGTGCATACCATGTGCATGTTAAAGGTGTGTGTGTGTTAATATTGATACGCATGTATCTGCACCAATATACCTTTCTAAATAAAATCAAACTGGGAAATCACTACTTCCTGGCAGGAACGATCACCAACTGTTTGGGTCCACCACTGACTCTTCCCTCTGATTCTATAGTGAAGCAGTGCTGCCTGGAGGGCCAGCCACATGCCAAAAAATCCAGATTTTCTGTAAGATCATGGGGTAAAGGGTAAGGTTTCTTAAACCAGAAGCCCAAAGCAAATGATTTGCCATGAATGATGTGTGCCCAAATTGCAGCACCTATGAGGTGAGCTTGCTTTTTTAGTCCATGTTAATAAGCCCCAACACTTTAGGTTGCCAAAAACGTTTACTGAAAATAAAATATAGTGTTCCCTCACTATACTCCCTCACTGGTTCACTTTTTGCGGATTTTGCAGTTTTTCAATAAACTCTAAAAGACTATTATAAATCATAAAAAATTACAATTTACAGCCTAAAGAAGGGAGGAAGGAGAAGCCAAAGAGAGAGAAAAGGAGCCCAAGCGCCAATGGGAGAAGGAGGCAATTTATCAACACACGATTGGTTGATAAAGACTTAAAATAGTGTATAACTACTAAAATAAAGTTTAAATTATTAAAATTCACTTATTGCGGGTGGTCCTGGAACCTAACCCCAGCGATAAGTGAGGGAACACTGTATGTATAGCCCAGAACTGATTAACTGTTTGGTGGAAAGTGGCTGAAATTTTCCAAATCTCCCTTCCAACTCAGCAGGGTGTAGATTAGCCCTTTTTGTCCAGGTTTTCACAGCATGAGTCCTTAATAGAAGCCTCCAAAAGCCGGGCTTATTTGGATTGCTACAGTGGGATGCTATGTGTTAATAGGGAGGCAATGCACAGCAGACATTGTTACATTTTGGGAAAAGCCTTTTATTGGTTTCAAAAAGGTTCAGAATGATTTTGTTTACTTATACAAGGTTTACCCGACCCAACTGACTACACGCACACATCTTGTTTAGACTGAATTTAAAAGTTTGCTGAAATATGCGGAGCTGCTCTTCTTGGTGGTGTAGGAACCTTTGTTTATTTTTTATATATCACTTTCCGAGGGGTAGCTTTCTCTCACTTTCTGTTGTCTCACCCTCATTCTTAACTACAAGTCATTTGTAAGTTGGATGTTTGTAACGTGGGGACTGCCTGTACATAGCTAGTTAGCAAAAGGGATCAAGAATCCCACTAAGAGAACTGTAAAGATATACATCAGGGCAAAGATCTGTACAGTATTGGCAACTGTGTCCCAATGTGCATAGTTCCCAATTTGCATTAATTGTTTCACCAGCTTCCATGTGTATTATGTTACAGCAACCATTTGCTGAATATGGATATTGCAAAATTGTGTAATTGACAAGAATAAGTCCACTTACAAAGACATAAGCCCATTTACTATACTTGGTTAACTGATATACCTGAACAATTAGCCTGCTGCCTAGGAAGCTCTTCTCTGGACTGGATTGTTGCCAGTTCATTTTAAAAGTCTGAGCCATGATAAGGATTTAAGTGGAAATCTTTTGGTTTATAACCCCATTATGTAACCAATGCAAATGCAAGTAATTTGGGCTTGCTTGGGTTATGAATGGTATGAACATCAACAGGGCTGTAGCCAAGGGGGGGGGGGGCGAGTAGGAGTTCAACCCCTCCCCCCAAAAATTTCAAGTTTTTTACTTATGAATTTTAACTAATTAACCAAATCTCCATGAGTGTCCACAGAAGTTTATCGAGGGAGCCAGATTTCTAAATTATTTTGTGTTATGGAACTACTATTCATGGTTTGCTAAAAAAAAAAAGTTTCAACCCTCCCCCCACCAGATATTTTTTTTCTGGCTATGGCCCTGAAAATTAGTATTAGTAAGCAACTAGGGCTACATCTTCACTGTAGAATTATTGCAGTTCAGCTCCATTTTAATTGCCATGGTTCAATGCCATGGAATCATGGGAATTGGTATTTTTATGAGGTCTTTAGCTTTCTTTTCAAAAAGAGTGCTGGTGCTTCACCAAACTATAACTCCCAGGATTGCATAGCATTGAACCACAGCAGTTGAAGTGGTATCAAACAGCATTAAATCTACAGTGTGGGTGCACCTTAAGTTTCCAAATGTTTTCCTGTCCTTAGTCGTTGCTTTACCAGACCACTCATGTATAAGTAGAACACAGTAGGGGATCAGAATTTTTTTGCAACTGGTTTTATTGACGACTTTCATTTTGCTATGGTATATCCTGCAGTTGATTAAATTCTGCATGCATGCAATGAGGTCAGAAGTTTACCTTTCAATTATGTTTTGTAGCACCCAGGTGCCAGGTTTAATCTCTGGTGCTCATTTAAAACAGTCAAATAATACCCTCTTCTGGTTTTCACAAAAATATGCCTGCTTGTATTGGCAAGACATTTCATTTCCAGAGAGGAAATCTATTTGATTTTTAATGGTTTTTAAGGTACTGGTCTCAGGAGTGCTATTTCTTGGGGGAAGGGGTGAAAAAGGAAGAGGCAGAAAGAGGGTAATTTTGAGTAAAGCCTCAAAGTACAGCTCTTGAGATTGTTTAAATGTAAGACGTGTTTGCTTTAGGAGGTTCCCTCCACCCCTATTTCTTCCTATGTTTCATGGCTCTTAATTATAGGAAAGCTAACAAAAAACAGACAACCACTGAAGCAAATTAAATTTACATGTTTAGCATGCAGGACCAGTCCTGGATACAGTCAGACAAAATAATTATGAATCCAGGAAAGTTTTTTTAAAGGAAGATTTTCTTTTTTTAATATCTGTGTCATGTAAAGGAAACAGTCAAAAATAATGTTGACTAGTACAGTATGGTCTCTGTATCTAGAGAGGGCAAGTTCCTGAATTTCACATACCGTGTTTCCCTGAAAAAAAGACAGTGGTCTTATTAATTTTTGCTCCCAAAGATGCGCTAGGTCTTACTTTCAGGGGATGTTTTATTTTTCCATGAAGAATTCACATTTATTGTATACTGTTCAGTAGTTGTCATCACAAACTGTGAATCGTATCAAGAATTTCTTGTTACTACCATTATTTCCATGTACAACCATCTATGGTGCGTACATTTATCGATCCTGCATGCTCTGGTGTTCTGTTCGGCAGGCATGCTTCCAAACAAAAACTTTGCTAGGTCTTAATTTCAGAGGAGGCCTTATATTTAGCAATTCAGCAAAACCTCTATTAGGTCTTATTTTCAGGAGATGTCTTATTTTCAGGGAAACAGGGTAGATGTGGAAAACTGCAAAGAATGCCATAGAACTGAGCTGAAGGACTTAGAAAATGCCTAGAGAGGACATATTTTGTCAGACAGGGATAAATAAAACCACAGATACCGTTTCTGTGGATATGGGGTCTCTCAGTACTACAATATTTGAGCTGACAAAAGCAAGGGATGGGACCACAATCATAGGTTCATCAAATGTGAGAATCATTGCTTCCAATAGGAATTATTCCCAGGTAGATGTAAAATCACAGAGATGTAAGGGACCCCCAGGGCCATCCAGCCCAACCCCATTCTGCCATGCAGCAACACACCATCAAAGCGCTCCTGATAAATGGCCATCCAGGCTTGGCTTAAAAGCCTTCAGAGAAGGAGACTTCATGACACTTTGAGGCAACATATTCCACTGTCAAACTGCTCTTAATGTGCACAAGATCACAACCCTCATCTATTCCAAAAAATGAAGGAATTACTGAGCGGCATTCCATGGACGCCAATATTAAAAGACAAGGGAGTTAAGGATGGATGGGAGTTTTTAAAAAGTGAAATACTCAAGGCGCAAATGCAAACAGTGCCAACAAAGAAGAAAAATAAGACAAGTGCAAAGAAGCCAGAATGGATGTCCAAAGAACTTTTAACCGAGCTAAGACTCAAAAGTGACATGCACAAGAAGTGGAAAAGGGGAGAAATCACCAAAGAAGAATTCAAACATATAGCCAACTCCTGTAGGGAAGAGGTTTGCAAGGCTAAAGCGCAAAATGAGCTCAGGCTTGCCAGGGACATTAAAAACAACAAAAAAGGCTTTTTTGCTTACGTTGGTAGAAAAAGGAAGAACAAGGAGGCGATAGGGCCTCTGCAAGGAGAAGATGGGGTGATGGTGACAAGGGACAGGGAAAAGGCAGAACTACTTAATGCCTTCTTTGCCTCGGTCTTCTCACAAAAAGAAAGCCATCTTCAACCTCAGCAACATGGAATGGATGAAGGATTGGGGGAAATCCAACCCCAAATAGGGAAACAAGTTGTCCAGGAACACCTGGCCTCTCTAAACGAATTCAAGTCCCCAGGGCCAGATCAGCTACATCCAAGAGTATTGAAGGAACTAGCGGAAGTTATTTCAGAAACACTGGCAATTATCTTCAAGAGTTCTTGGAGAACGGGAGAAGTCCCAGAAGATTGGAGGAGGGCAAATGTGGTCCCTATCTTCAAGAAGGGAAAAAAACGACCCAAACAATTACCGTCCGGTCAGCCTCACATCAATACCAGGCAAGATTCTGGAAAAGATCATTAAGGAAGTGGTCTGCGAACACTTAGAAACAAATGCGGTCATTGCTAATAGTCAACACGGATTTACCAAAAACCAGTCATGCCAGACTAATCTGATCTCTTTTTTCGATAGAGTTACGGGTTGGGTTGATACAGGGAATGCTGTGGATGTAGCGTACCTGGATTTCAGTAAGGCCTTCGACAAAGTCCCCCACGACCTTCTGGCAAACAAACTAGTTAAATGTGGGCTAGACAAACTACGGTTAGATGGATCTGTAATTGGCTAAGCAAATGAACCCAAAGGGTGCTCACCAATGCGTCGTCTTCATCATGGAAAGAAGTGACAAGTGGAGTGCCGCAGGGCTCCGTCCTGGGCCCGGTTCTGTTCAACATCTTTATTAACGACTTAGACGAAGGGTTAGAAGGCACGATCATCAAATTTGCAGACGACACCAAACTGGGAGGGATAGCTAACACTCCAGAAGACAGGAGCATTATTCAAAACGATCTTGACAGACTAGAGAGATGGGCCGAAACTAACAAAATGAAGTTAAACAGGGACAAATGCAAGATACTTCACTTCGACAGAAAAAATGGAATGCAAAGATACAGAATGGGGGACGCCTGGCTTGACAGCAGTGTGTGCGAAAAAGACCTTGGAGTCCTCGTGGACAAGTTAAACATGAGCCAACAATGTGATGCGGCAGCTAAAAAAGCCAACGGGATTCTGGCCTGCATAAATTGGGGTATAGCGTTTAGATCCAGGGAAGTCATGCTCCCCCTCTATTCTGCCTTGGTCAGACCACACCTGGAATACTGTGTCCAATTTTGGGCACCACAGTTGAAGGGAGATGTTGACAAGCTGGAAAGCGTCCAGAGGAGGGCAACTAAAATGATCAAGGGTCTGGAGAACAAGCCCTATGAGGAGCGGCTTAAAGAGCTGGGCATGTTTAGCCTGCAGAAGAGAAGGCTGAGAGGAGACATGATAGCCATGTACAAATATGTGAGGGGAAGTCATAGGGAGGAGGGAGCAAGCTTGTTTTCTGCTGCCCTGCAGACTAGGACACGGAACAATGGCTTCAAACTACAGGAAAGGAGATTCCACTTGAACATCAGGAAGAACTTCCTCACTGTGAGAGCTGTTCGACAGTGGAACTCTCTCCCCCGGACTGTGGTGGAGGCTCCTTCTTTGGAGGCTTTTAAGCAGAGGCTGGATAGCCATCTGTCGGGGGTGCTTTGAATGAGATTTCCTGCTTCTTGGTAGGGGGTTGGACTGGATGGCCCATGAGGTCTCTTCCAACTCTACTATTCTATGATTCTATGATAGTAATTGCAGGAATTACTATTTTTTCTTCAACAAATAAAGCCAACCCAAGTAGCCTAGACACTAAGGTTTCATAGAAAAAGTCACTAGACCCCACATGTTTAGACTTCTTTTTAGAAACACATACATAGCACATCCAAAAAATTCAGCACAAGTGAGCAGGAAGGTACAAGATTAGCATAAGGCATTTTTGACAATTTGAGCAGGCTTTTAAGATCTTCCTTTTAGATCAGGCATGGGCAAACTTGGGCCCTTCAGGTGTTCTGGACATTTACTATAATGCCAAGTTCTAGATGCTGGGCTAGAACTCCTGTATTCCTCATCCTTAGATACAGTAACATCTGAAAAGCTGCAGTTTGTTTAGCCAGGCTAGTGGGGTTTGAATTTAGATACAAGGTTTGTGGATAGGATGCCTGACTTTAACATGCCCTTTAACCTTTCCCCAGGCCCCTTCCACACAGCTGAATAAAATCCCATCTTATCTGCTTTGAACTGGAATATATTGCAGTGTGGACTCAGATAACCCAGTTCATAGCAGATATCGTGTGATTTTCTGCCTTGATATTCTGGGTTATATGGCTGTGTGGAAGGGCCCTTAGCTCACCGCAGCTGACCCTGCTTAGCTGGCAAACTTAGCCAGGATCTGGTGCCTTTTGGGTTTTTAGCCCAGAATTTACAGCAGTCCTTCCTTTCCCTCCTGGAGGTTATCCACACTACACAATTATAACGCTATTATTTCACTTTAACTGCCATGGTTCCATCATATCCTGGGATTTCTAGTTTGGACAGAGGCACCAAACGAGCTCCCAGGGTTCTTCCATACAGCCACATAATCCAGAATATCAAGGCAGATAACCCACATGATCTGAAGGGCTCACAACCTCTGAGGATGCCTGCCATAGATGTGGGCGAAACGTCAGGAGATAATACTTCTGGAACATGGCCATACAGCCCGGAAAACATACATGATCTGCTTTGAACTGGATTATGTGAATCCAGTTTAAATCAGATAATGTGGATTTTCTACAGCGGTGTGGAAGGGGCCCCAAATTGCCAATCCCAGGACTCCATAGGACAGAGCCATTGCAGTTAAAGCAGAATCATAGCGCTATAACTGAGCAGAGTGAATGGCCTCAGGTCGCAGAAAAAAGCAAAAAATCGTTCTTGCTTTTTGGACAAAAGCTGAATACAACGTAGTCCGAAATATGTGTTCTGGCAATTAAATATGTATTTGAGACGCCAGAAGATAAACAACCCACCTCCTCACTCAACTCTTCTCTTTTCCTAATAGAACTCACAAAGCACCTCCTGCGTTTCCCGCCTAGTCTTTGCGCCTGCGCAATCGTTCGCTCTCCCTCCCGAAGGAGTGAGCGGGGCTTTTCCGGCAAAGCCACACCCTTTCCACAGACTACGAAATAAAAGCTGAAGAGCTCGAGTTTCAGGTCCCGCCCTTGTTGGTTCGCGTGAACGGCAGCCCTCCAGTGAAACTCGTTACAGCGTTTGAAGGAGTGCAGTCTTGTCCAATGGGAGTCCGGAGGCGGGACATCCAAGCACTGAACGGCTTTGGCGCATCTGTTTGACTGCGGAGGGAGGTAAGACAAACAGGAACTGGGCGATCCCATTTTTGTCGGGAAGGGGAGGAAGTTTGGATTCCCAAAGCGGTGGTTGTTTATCTATTCAGTGGCTTTTCTGAGCATCCAAGATCAACCCGCTGGTGGAACCTTCCTGTATCCCTGTTAAAGAGCCAGCACTTTCCCTAGGCCGGGCAATGATTCCCAGACTCGCGTCTTCTAGGGCTGTGAACTTCAACTCCCAGAAGCCTCAGCTGTTTTGGCCAATGGTAAGGGATTCTGGGAGATGAAGTCGAAAACGGTGATCGTTGGAAGGTGCTTCTAACTTGTGCGCTTCTGAATTGAGACACTGGGAGGCGGCAGCAGCCCTGGACTCGCTTACCTGGGATTTGCTTTCTGCAAGGAAGTTCACGTTTGCTTCCCACTTTTTCCCTCCTTAAATATGGAAAGGGTTCTTTGAGGCCAGTTGTGAGAAAGGAGTTCGTACTATAATTGACCAGTTGGCTTTATATTATAGTACACTTTTGGCGTTTTGTCTGGTTGTATTATAAAATGTTATGTTTTATTATCCCTTCCTTCCCTCTGTGTGTACCTGTAAGGTTAAAAGATTGTACATCTTTGGCATAGAAAGCTATGAAGGCAAACAACAACAACAGTGTCACCTCACTATCCGTGTCTTTGTGCAGTTGTGCCTTCAGGTCGCCTGTCAATTTATGGCAAACCATATACATTTAATAAGGTTTTCTTAGACAACAAATAGTCAGATTAATTTATTTCCTAGCTTGGGTACCCAGCGTTGCCCGGGTTATTTGAAAAAGTTGTTTTTTATTTTACAAAATGCATAAAGTTGTGGGTGAACTACAAAACATCATGCCAGGTTAACCCCATGATACTCCACCAGTGGTTAAGGTTTGTTATGTTGGGCAAGTTTGCTTTCTAGATGCATCATCAGTGGGGTCCTGCAGGGTGAACTACAGCTCTCACCATGGTGGGTCAGTTCTCAAACCCCTCCAGTATGTTCTGTTGGTCATGTAGGTTCCGTGTGCCAAGTTTGATCCACTTTGGTGGGGTTTACTGTTTCTCTGGTTGTAGGCGAACTACAACTTCTAAAAAATTGAGGTCAATCTCTCCCAAACTCCTCCAAAATTAGGCATATTGGATATGTGTGCCAAGTTTGGTCCAAGTCCATTGTTGGTGGGGTCCAGAGTGCTTTTTGATTGCAGATGAACTATAAATCCCTGTACCTACAACTCCCAGATGTCAAGGCCAAGTCCCCCCAAATCCCTCCAGCGTGTTCTGTTGGTCATGAGGGTTCTGTGTGCCAAATCTGGTCCAGGTCCCTTGTCAATGGGGGTCACAGCGTTGTGTCTTGATGCAGAGTGAACTACAACTTCCATCATGTTGAATCAGTCCCCCAAACTTCTCCAGTATGTTTACTCGCTGCTCAGTTCTGCTCTGTTTGCTATGTGGAGTTGAAAAGAGTAGGAAAGAATTACGGGAGAGGCAGTGAGCGGGATCATGCAACTTCCACACCAATGGAGAGAGCAAGGAAACCTGGGATGCCAGTTGTGGAGGAAAACCAGGAAATCTAGGAGGAAATTGTCCCCAAATGAAAGTATTCCTTGGATAATGTGCTGCAGTGTTTGGGGAGGACATTGGCAGTGTTTGGGCTACATGTTCATGGTGCTCGCTATAACCTGAAATGTCACTGGAGGGAGTGTTTTTGGTGGTTCCTCAGCACTGTGGGTTATAGCTGTTGGTGGAGGAGGGAGCCTGTCTGCGGAAGTGGACACTTCCGTCACATACACACATACAGATTTTCACTTTTATTATGTGTATAGATTATTTATTTATTCAGATCAGATGTGGTTTTGTCACTTCTGTCCTATGAAATACAGGCTACAACACCTGGTGTTTGTTAGTGGTGTCCTGTCCAGGTGTGCTCTAGGATTTCCATTGTGCTCTGTTATACACCAGCCAGATTTCTACCACTAAATTTGGACCTACCTTCTACCATCCCTGGCTAAAAGGCCCTCTGTATCCTATTGTAAGGCAAATGACTTTGGGATGGGATCATTTGTAAACAAATCTCACTAAGCTTAATCACACAACCTATATTCTATGTGTACTTGATCTAGTAGTCATCTTTTTCATTTGACATATAGCTGATAAAAATATTCGCAATATATTCAGCATTGATTGTACTTACATAAGAAAATGTGTTCACTATTTCCTCTATCTCGTACCATTGGGTTAGGATGTCATTTTGGTGTAGGGACATGGAGCAAATTAGAAACTTCTCGTTCACTTTCACTCTCTTGGCATATACAGTAGAGTATCACTTATCCAACATAAACGGGCCAGCAGAACGTTGGATAGGCAAATATGTTGGATAATAAGGAGGGATTAAGGAAAAGCCTATTAAACATCAAATTACATTATGATTTTACAAATTAAGCACCAAAACATCATGTTTTACAATAAATTTGACAGAAAAAGCAGTTCAATACACAGCAATGTTATGCAGTAATTACTGTATTTACGAATTTAGCACCAAAACATCACAATGTGTTGAAAATATTGACTACAAAAACATACCGTAGACTACTAAAAGGCAGACTACATTGGATAAGTGAATGCTGGATAAGTGAGACTCTACTGTAGTTTTTCAAAGTAGCAGTAGATCTTATTTTTGTTATTCAAGTAATTTCAGAAATGTAACGACGATCAGATATGCACCTGATAATGTGTATATATTTTTTATCTCTCACAGCATCCACTTTGGAATCCTAGAGGATCCTTTTGGTTACAAAGTGGAATTGCATGCAGAGTATGAGGTGAAGGGTAATCTCTCAGATGTTTAGTTCCATCCAATTTCTGCCTGGTGTGGAGGAACGTGCTGGTTTTTGTTCTGTGGCATGAAGTGCATAGTCACCGGGGGCAATGTGAAAGGTAAGGCAAGAATTATGGTTGCCATACAGAACATTCCACCTTTGAAACCTTGACATGTGCAGGAGAAGTGTACTGAAAGAGTCTTCATACTCAGTGGAGTGGATTGTGCAACATGTGGTCCTTTGCCTTAATTTTAAAGGTCCTCAAATTCAGTTCAGATTCCTGGCAGAATTGATATTTCCCTCCCTTTCCATATGCTATATAGAAAGAGAGAGTGCATAGTGAGTGAGAAAAAGCAAGCAAACAGTTCTCTCTGACTATGACACTATAGAATTCATGCACTTTAACTGTCATGGCCCAGTGCTATGGAATCTTGTGATTTGTAGTTTGGTGAGACACCAGCACTCTTTAGCAGAGGAGGTTAAAGACATTGCAAAACTACGACTACCATGAGTCAGAGCATTGATCCATGATACTTAAAGAAGTATCAAACTGCATTAATTCTTCCCTAAGAATTCCTGACATGACTTGACAAATTAAATTTCTTAAAGGGAATATCCTGATGGGATAGGACTAAGAATGACATGTGTGTGTTTGTGTGTATCCCATGGAAAGTAATGACTTTGTATCAGAGAGTGAAATGAAAAGAATGATTTTGTCTTAAAGCAGTGCTGGATAGTCTGAGGGCCCTTTCACACATCCTTAGATCCCAGAATATCAAGGCAGAAAATCCCACAATATCTGCTTTGAACTGGGTTATCTGTGTCCACACTACCATATATTCCAATTCAAAGCAGAAAATGTGGGATTTTATTCAGCTGTGTAGAAGAGGCCTAAGTCTGTAGGAAGGATTGACTAAGTTGGGATGAAATGTAAGACACCATGGGATACTTAAACTTTCCCATACCAATTTAATGTTCTTTTTGCCCCATGTTCAGCCCTAGGGAAAGCAATACATTCCCTCGCCCGTGTTGGAGATGAAATCTATGTCGAGCCACTACAAGAAGGGGTAAGACAAGGAGCCTTTGATGTCTAAGAGAGCTTTGGAAAGAGAAAGTGGAGACCTTCCATAGCAGAATTAAAATATGCCATATCAGGTTGACTGTTAATGGTTATGGGGTCAAAGAATCCTGTCCATTTGCAATATGAAGCGGAAACATTATTTAAATTCATTGTAACATCTTATAAGAAAATCTAACAAGATATAATAGGAAGATTTACTACAGAAGATGAGATTCTAAACAGCATATTGATTATGCATTACCTTTGTGGTTGTAACTAAAGGCTTTTCTTTGCAGCAGTGATTCACTTCTGGCATTATGATCAATTTACTTGGCTGGGGGCGGGTGTGCTGATCACCTGTCAAAATTCTGTGTGCGTGTATGCTTCAGTTGTTAATATTTTGCATGCTGAAAGACATGAAAGTCTTTTCATTAACAATTGTCATGTGTTTGTACTAGTGACACTTTCCTCTGGCCAAGCAGGACTTGAAAGCTGTGCTTGAGGCTAGAAGGCTGTAAGGATCCTAGATGATGAAGTGGAATGATCTTTTTTGCTCTGTGGTACTGCTTAAGTTAATGGCCCTTTCTGTTTTTATTCCAGCTGTCCATGCGGACAGTCAGTGCATCTCGCTCAGCTTATGCAAGCTTCCTGTTTGCCCCACTCTTCTTCCAAAACTACCAGCCAACAGAATCAGGATATGACCCAGATTCAGAGGCTTTCCGGTGCAAAGTTCACATGAAGGTGAGATACCCATGGGAGCCCCAAGCCCTTCCCAAAAGGCAAGTGAACCACATGTTCACTTGCCATTGCCTTTCCTGATCTCCCAAGTTTAGAAGGCCAGTATGGGTTTCGTGGTTTAGAGCAGGGCTTCTTATACTTTTTCCACTCGCAACCCTTTTCTGCTCAAGAAATCTTGATCTGGACCCAGGTATAAAAGTTAAACATTTTCTTATAATAAATCAACATTTGGAAAGCTTTCAATGCAGGATGATTTGTTTTTTTATGGAGTATAGCTTAAGCATTTTCCGCACGGTCCACCATAAACACTGCACAATGTTGCTAAGATTTGTATAAATAGGTAGCATTCAGAAATTTTTAACTGTTGCCAATTTTTGTGTGACCCCAACATTGAGCTAAGGAGATCCCAGTTTAAGAAATAGTTTAGAGTGAGACTTGGGTATTACGGCTTATTCCTCATTGACACGTAAAAGAGACTGGATGATTTTGGTTAGCCACTTTCTCAGGATGAACTACAGGACAGAGTGGTTGTGAGGATAGAGGGAAAACCATGTATGCTGCTTTGAGCTTATTTGACAGAATATAAAAGGAAAGGAATATAAATACATAATTAAGTTGCCACTCCAACTGCAATTTGATTATGTAGTTTGTGGGGCACATGTAGTACTCTGGACCCTGCATTTTTTTAAAAAAAGAAAGCTTCCCCACAAACATCCCTGAGAGCAGTAGGGGGAAATTTTGCTATGTTTTAAGCTCAGTGGGATTCTTTTTATTAATGGGAATGGACTCAAAACCCAGTCACAGGGGGCAAACCCATTTGGAGGCTCAGGGAGATCTTTACGGTCCTTGGAAAGCCAACATGGCCATCTATCTCCCAACATTTACCCACCATTGCTGTAACCAATACACTGGTTTTCATAGTGGCTTTACCTTATTTTGGGGACTGTGTGTGTGTTAAAGAGAGAAACACGTCCATTAACGTTTTTTTCTTCCTGCCTTACAGTCTTTCTTGGCTGTTTTCCGTTCACTGCCCTCCCTGGAGAAGACTGTGGAGAAGTGCCTTCTCTCACTAAACTCCCATGCCAGCCGATTCCGGGTGCAGCTCCACTGCAAATATGGTGAGCTCTGGGCCTGAATGGGAAGCAGATTAACCTTTGAAGGCTGAGGGTTGATGTGTGGGCACTTATTTCAGAGCACAGTTTTGGTGCATTTGAAATCTGAATATAGAAATTGCCAGATGGCAATTATTATGTGTGAGAGGTACCAAATGAATTTGGAGAAACCCGAGAGAGACAGGAAAAGGGAATTTATTGAGGGTTTTTGTCAGAGTCACAAGTCTTTTACCCCACTACCACTGAACCGTGGTGTTGGAGGAAAATTCTGAGAGTGCCTTGGACTGCAAGAAGATAAAACCAGTTCATACTCCAGGAAATGCTGCCCGGCTGCTCACTGGAGGGAAGGATATTAGAGGTAAAGATAAAGTATTTTGGCCACATAATGAGAAGACAGGAAAACTTGGAGAAGAGAATGATGCTGGGGGGAAAGGAAGGAAAAAGGAAGAGAGGCTGACCAAGGACAAGATGGATGGATGTTATCCTTAAAGTGACTGGCTTGACCTTGAAGATACTGGGGGTGGCCACTGCCGACAGGGCATGAGCTGGTCCATGAGGTCACAAAGAGTCAGAAGCAACTGAACAAATAAACAACAACAACCCCGAAGCCAAAAGGGGAAATAAATTGTGTGCCAGTTGCTTCAGCCTACAACACCCATCAGCCCTGTACTACAAGACTAACAGTCAGGAAATGTGGAAATACGGGCAGTCCCCAGGTTACAAACAAGATAGGTTCTGTAGGTTTGTTCTTAAATTGAAGTTGTATATAAGTCAGAACAGGTACATTTTTAAGTCTATCTGTCAAGGACAGAACGCCACAAGATTCAAAGTAACAGAGTTTATTAGATTACAGAACTCAAAAATGCCCGTAAAACACAAGGGCCAGGCAGTTTTTGCCTTTAGGAGCAAAAAGGGGCAAAAGTAAATGTTCAAAAGATAAACCGGATTAAACCGGAGTTTAATCCGGGTAAAAACAAAACTGCTTTCTTCAGCCTGGGTATAAACAAAACGAAAGCCAAGGAACAAAAGATACAAGGAATGCAACTAATTGGCAGCAGATTCCTCTCTGCTGCCAACACTGTGTTTAGAGTAACTTGCGTCGCTCCCACACGCACACACAGCAGACAGGATCTCCAACACGAGCAGACGCAGCCAGGGATTTTAGCAGTAGAGTAGACCAGTTCCGTTCCGTAGATCAAAGCCAGAAGCAGACGTTTGTAGTTTTTCCAAGTCCAAGAAGGGGGGAAGACAAGCCGTGGTCAGTTCAGTCCGAGTTCTCAAAGCAGGAGATGGCGTCCGTCAGGAAGACGACGGAAGGTCAAGCTAATAAGAGTAAGCACAGGTTTGCACAAACAAATGCCCACACAATCCCTCCCGCCGTCTGACCCTGGATTCCAATCAACTTACGTCTCAGCACAGGAAAGTACACAAGTCTTCAGGGAAGCGTCCCACACACACACACGAATCCCAAGCGTTTGCCCAGATTACCTTGCCCGACGCAATTTGCAATTGCTCCCAAGTCCCATTTTATGCCAGTTACAAATCTTCATCACTGTCAGCTGCCCT
This sequence comes from Anolis carolinensis, assembly GCF_035594765.1. Classification (NCBI taxonomy): domain Eukaryota; kingdom Metazoa; phylum Chordata; class Lepidosauria; order Squamata; family Anolidae; genus Anolis; species Anolis carolinensis. The sequence goes on from NC_085841.1 coordinate 237,628,157, forward strand.
CCTTAACCCGGGCGTTTCCTCATCACTTTCCTCGTCAGAGCTGGAACACCTCTGACTACGCCCAACAGCATCTCCAGCTGTGGATCCCGTCCCATCCCTCCAGCTACGCCATGGGTCTAATCCTGAAGGTCCCCATTCATCTTCTGCCCCATCATGGCCAGTGGCCCCCAATTCCTCCCTTACCCGAGTCCAATCCATCTCATCCTCCTCTGAGCTAACCAGCCCTTCCTCCATTCTCTCCGTGAACCCTTCAAAAGACTCTTCGTCAGAGGGTGCTGCAAATATGTCTCGCAGTCTTTTTCTCTCTCGCTCCTCGAGAGTATCCGACTCTCGAGGAGTCTTACGCCCACGCCTGTCAGAAACAGAGCCACGAGGCTCAATCATAACACTATCCCCTCTCACAAAGGCCTCCTCCCCCGATGGCGGAGAAGTGGCAGTGATACCCTCCGCTATAGCACCACGACGACTAGAGGTATCAAGTTTCAACAGCGAACGATGAAAGACTGGATGGACCTTTAAACTAGACGGTAAACGCAAACGAAACGCAACAGAAGAAATCTTTTTAACGATAGGAAAGGGACCCAAATACCGAGGCGCAAACTTTCCCCCAGCCTGTTTAATATGTTTGGAAGATAACCACACCAAATCCCCTTCTTCCAACTCCTCCCCTGCCTGCCTGTGGCGGTCAGCCTGAGTCTTCTGCGTTGCCTTAGCTTCCAACAGTAAGCGACGGGCAACATCATGCAATGCAGCCATTTCCGTAGAGCGGTACACAGGGTCCGAAGAGACCACATTGGTCGACGGCGCCACACCTCCCCGTGGGTGAAAGCCATAAGTAAGCTCAAACGGCGTATGCTGACTAGACGTGTGCACCGCATTGTTGTAAGCAAATTCCGCCACCGGTAACCACTTCACCCAAGCCGTGGGTTGATCTAAACAAAAACAACGCAAATACTGCTCTAAGAGCCCATTAACCCGTTCCGACTGTCCATCCGTTTGCGGATGGAAGGCGGACGACACGTTTAACTTAGTCCCCAAGCACTCATGGAAGTGTTTCCAAAAGCGTGACACAAATTGCGGAGCCCTATCGGAAATAATCACCTCGGGTGCTCCGTGCAAGCGATAGATGTGCTTTGTAAATAGTAAGGCCAACGTAGGGGCCGCCGGAATGGTTGAACAAGGAATAAAATGAGCCAGTTTACTAAATAAATCCACCACCACCCAAATACAAGTATAACCCCCAGACTTAGGCAAATCTGAAATGAAATCCATGGAAATGATTTGCCATGGCCTCTCCGGAACAGGTAAAGACGACAACAACCCTCTAGGGCGCCCAACAGGCGTCTTACTTTGCTGGCAAACGGCGCAGCTGTCACAAAAGCGCAGAATGTCTTGCCGCATCTTTGGCCACCAGTAGCTCCTGGTGATAAGCTGTACGGTCTTGAACCTGCCAAAGTGCCCAGCCATGGGTTCGTCATGGTGGGCTCTAATCACCTCCAACCTGAGGGCCCCCACTGGTACGTAAACCTGCCCCCTACGCACCAATACCCCGTCTTGATCTTGGAGATGCGGCAGTATGGTACGGTTACCTGCTGAGAGCAACATCAGTTGCTCCTGAGTCCACACATCATCTTTCTGAGCCTCAAGGATCTGGTCATGTAACCCGAGCTCATTATCTACAACACACAGCGAGGCAGTAGGCAAGATGGTCTGACATACTACCTGCTCATTGGTCTTAAATTCTGGCTTGCGGGATAAAGCATCGGCCCGCAAGTTTGCCTTCCCCTCCACGAACTGCACCTTGAAGTTAAACCTGGAGAAAAACAAAGCCCAGCGGATTTGACGCTGGTTTAACTTCTTTGCTGTTTGCAAGTGCTCTAAGTTCTTATGATCAGACCTGACCACGATCTGGTGCCGTGCCCCTTCAAGCCAGTGCCGCCACACCTCAAACGCCACCTTAATCGCCAACAACTCCTTCTCCCATATGGTATAGTTCTGCTCGAAGGGTGTTAGTTGCCGCGAGTAAAATCCACAGGGACGCAAGGTCCCTGAGGAATCCTTCTGAGACAATACAGCCCCCAACGCGTAGCTAGAAGCATCCGCTTCTACCACAAACGGTTTGTCAACATCAGGATGGGTTAGTATGTTGTCCGATTGAAAACTAGACTTAAGTTGTAGAAATGCCTCGTGAGCTTCCCGCCCCCACACAAATGGCTGTTTCTTGCGCAGAAGCTGCGTCAAAGGTACCGTGAGCTTTGCAAAATTCGGAATAAACTCCCGGTAGTAATTAGCGAAACCTAAGAACCTTTGTACATCCTTCTTAGTCTTCAGCTCCTGCCATGAGTTGACGGCGTCAACCTTATGTGGGTCCATTTTAAGTTCCCTACCTGACACTACATGACCTAGGAACTCCACTTCAGGCACATGAAAGACGCACTTGGAAGCCTTGGCGAAAAGCCCATTAGCCCGCAGTCGGTGCAGAACCTGCTTGACATGTTGACGATGTTCTTTCTCGTCCTTAGAAAAAATCAAGATATCATCCAAATAAATCACTAAAAATTGGTCAATTAGGTCCCTGAACACATCGTTCATGAACCTCTGGAAGACCGCAGGAGCATTACAAAGCCCAAAAGGCATGACTCGGAACTCGTGGCATCCGAAACACGTGTTAAATGCCGTCTTCCATTCATCCCCTTCCCGTATACGGATTAAGTTATAGGCCCCCCGCAGGTCAAGCTTGGTAAAGACCTTAGCCCCTTGCACCCTTGATAACAGTTCCGAGATTAAAGGGAGCGGGTACCTATCCCGAATGGTGTATTTGTTTAGGATCCGATAGTCGCAGACCAGCCTAAGTTCCCCAGTCTTTTTGGCTACAAAGAATACTGGTGCCGCAGTTGGAGAACTAGATGGGCGAATAAACCCCTTGGCTAAATTTTCATCTAGAAACTCCCGCAAAGCTTGCCTTTCCGGTACAGTCAAGGCATACAGCCTCCCTGCTGGCAGTTTCGCACCTTCTGCCAACTTGATGGCGCAATCATATGGCCTGTGCGGTGGTAATTTGTCCGCTTCTTTTTTACAAAATACATCAGAGAACTCCCCATACTCAGCAGGCACTCCCTCCATATCAGAATGAGTAACATTTAGAGTGCAACAATCCTGCCTCTTTAAAATCACTTTACGTGTTGCCCAATCTACTTGTGGGTTTACTACAGCTAGCCAATCCATCCCCAGGATCACATCATATCTAGGCAAGCTCGTAATATCCCATACAAACGTTCCCGTTACTCCCTGCACCTCCCACGTTACTGCCGAGGTTTCCTGGTTAACCACCCCAGTCTCCAGCAGTCTCCCATCTGCTCCTTCCACCCACACGTCGCATGCCTTGCGCACCTTAGGAATGCCATGCTTCTTAGCAAACTCAATATCTACATAAGAGACCGTGGCTCCTGAGTCCAGCAGTGCCAAAGTAGAAACAAGTTCCCTTCCCCCAACAGATAATGTAATGGGTACGAAAACATGCTTCCTCCCCTCAGTTGACTGCTTGAGGAGCCCTAGTGCGTTGGACTCACGTCGCACTAGGGCTGGCCTTTTCCCGAAAGCTGGGAAGGTTTCACATTACAACTTTTGGCAAAATGCCCAGCATTCCCACAGTACAAACACAAGCCCAGCTGCCTCCTACGGCTCTTTTCCTCTGTAGACAGCTTTTTAAAGACCCCAAGCTCCATGGGCTCTTCCCCCATCACCACAGGTGCCCTGGTTACATGCATGGGTGGCGCACACATTGCTTTTGAATGTTTACGAGCCTCGAACCTTGCGTCTAAACGCAGCACCTTAGCTACTAAGGCGTCCCAGCTTTCAGCCGGCTCCAAGCGTGCTAATTCATCCTGGAGCATATCACTTAGCCCGGCAGTAAATAAAAGCATGAATGCATTTTCCCCCCAATCCAGCTGGTGGCGATACAGGTTAAACTTATTTAAGTAATCCAAAACAGTCCCCTTTCCCTGTTTCAACCGATACAGAGCCCACCCAGCGTTCTCCGTGCGGAGAGGATCCCCAAAAGTATCAGTTAACAACTTTTTGAAATTATTCAAATTGTCCTTGACTGGGTCATTTCCCAAAATTAAATTAGTGGCCCATTGTCCTGCGGGACCGGTCAACAAACTCAAAATAAAGGCCACTTTGCTAGTGTCTGTAGGATAAGCATGAGCACTGAGCTGAGAAAAATAAAGCTCCACTTGTGCCAAAAAGGTTGGCAACTTGCACCTGGTTCCGTCAAAGCGTTCAGGAGTCAAAACATGTCCTTTCACGGCATGAGCGGTTTGGCTAACGGTAAAAGCCGTTTGCAATTGGTCTAATTTGACCCTTAACTCATCCATCGTCTTCCTGACGGGTTTATTGCTGCAATAAACCTTTTATGGGCGTCGGGCAATCTGTCAAGGACAGAACGCCACAAGATTCAAAGTAACAGAGTTTATTAGATTACAGAACTCAAAAATGCCCGTAAAACACAAGGGCCAGGCAGTTTTTGCCTTTAGGAGCAAAAAGGGGCAAAAGTAAATGTTCAAAAGATAAACCGGATTAAACCGGAGTTTAATCCGGGTAAAAACAAAACTGCTTTCTTCAGCCTGGGTATAAACAAAACGAAAGCCAAGGAACAAAAGATACAAGGAATGCAACTAATTGGCAGCAGATTCCTCTCTGCTGCCAACACTGTGTTTAGAGTAACTTGCGTCGCTCCCACACGCACACACAGCAGACAGGATCTCCAACACGAGCAGACGCAGCCAGGGATTTTAGCAGTAGAGTAGACCAGTTCCGTTCCGTAGATCAAAGCCAGAAGCAGACGTTTGTAGTTTTTCCAAGTCCAAGAAGGGGGGAAGACAAGCCGTGGTCAGTTCAGTCCGAGTTCTCAAAGCAGGAGATGGCGTCCGTCAGGAAGACGACGGAAGGTCAAGCTAATAAGAGTAAGCACAGGTTTGCACAAACAAATGCCCACACAATCCCTCCCGCCGTCTGACCCTGGATTCCAATCAACTTACGTCTCAGCACAGGAAAGTACACAAGTCTTCAGGGAAGCGTCCCACACACACACACGAATCCCAAGCGTTTGCCCAGATTACCTTGCCCGACGCAATTTGCAATTGCTCCCAAGTCCCATTTTATGCCAGTTACAAATCTTCATCACTGTCAGCTGCCCTCCTTAACCCGGGCGTTTCCTCATCACTTTCCTCGTCAGAGCTGGAACACCTCTGACTACGCCCAACAGCATCTCCAGCTGTGGATCCCGTCCCATCCCTCCAGCTACGCCATGGGTCTAATCCTGAAGGTCCCCATTCATCTTCTGCCCCATCATGGCCAGTGGCCCCCAATTCCTCCCTTACCCGAGTCCAATCCATCTCATCCTCCTCTGAGCTAACCAGCCCTTCCTCCATTCTCTCCGTGAACCCTTCAAAAGACTCTTCGTCAGAGGGTGCTGCAAATATGTCTCGCAGTCTTTTTCTCTCTCGCTCCTCGAGAGTATCCGACTCTCGAGGAGTCTTACGCCCACGCCTGTCAGAAACAGAGCCACGAGGCTCAATCATAACACTATCTATCTATCTATCTTTGGATAGCATAGGGAAGGGTTAACACCCCTGTGGTGTTTGTTTTGCTCTCTATGCCCCTGTTCAGAACATTTCACCTTACTTTCTATCCTGGGATCATTGGATTTTGAAAAATTTGGTTTGTTGTGGAAACAAGGATTGGGGATAAAGCTTCAGCGGAGACACCTTTTTCTCATGATAACTCAGGTCTGAATTTCCCTTCCAAGGTGTAGATTTCTCTCACTTCTTGTTGTCTCACATACAATTCACAGTTAAGAATGGGGGTAAGTCGGATGTTAGTAACTCATGGACTGTCTGTGCAAAGGTTCCCTTAACCCTGTCTTCAGGAGTAAAACAACATAGAGAGCACACAGCTGTGTTGGACTAGGTCTCCTGGTGAACTCACATGCAGATTGCATTCCTTCTTACTCTGCGGGTACGGTGAGGATGGGTTGGTATCTATAAAACAGCCATGGTACAACTTCACACATCCTGCCAAAATTCAGATCATCCTTGAGGCCTTGTAGTTTATGGAATATATCCCAAATTGTTCTGTTTCTCTAAAGCCCATTAAGGGATTTCCTTTTCCTCCATATGAGTAATACCACATTGGGTCTGTTGTAGGGCATTTTGAAGTCTTGAGGCGAAACTGTCTTCTGACCCTTCATTAAAATACAGTAGAGTCTTGCTTATCCAACATAAACTGGCCGGCCGAACATGGATAAGCAGAAATGTTGGATAATAAGGAAGGAATTAAGGGAAAGCCTATTAAACGTCAAATTACGTTATGATTTTGCAAGTTAAGCACCAAAACATCATGTTTTACAACAAATCGACAGAAAAAGCAGTTCAATACACGGTAATGTTATATAGTAATTGCTGTACTTACGAATTTAGCACCAAAATATTGAAAATGTTGACTACAGAAACATTGATTACTAAAAAAATTGACTACAAATAAAGATAGAATTGCATAAAATGAACTTATAGTAACAACACTGTCAGAAGTTAAATCCATAAAAAGTTCAGTCCTCGCTGCCGAGAGAAATAGCTGTGGATCTGGGTGGGAGGCAGACTGCGTTGGATAATCCAGATTGTTGGATAAGTAAGACTCTACTGTATAATAAAATAATCTAACATTTAAGGACATAGTTATGCTTGTCTGTCTCAATATTTTAAAAAAAATGCTTTTAATCCTGTAGCATTGCATGGAAAAAGAGATTTCTGTCCAAAGTTTATGTGACTCCATCGGTTTGCTGCTTTTTATGTTGCTGTACAGCTCTTTTGCCAAAGGTATCTGTTTCACTCAGTCTAATAGTCGGGCCAGTCATGTGAAGATAGTGGGGCTGTGTATTAACCTGGGTCAGCCGTTGTTCTCCTGCTGGCTCAATCCATACATTTTGGCAACTTGGAGAAAGATCTGATTTAGGGGAAGTTTGGGAAAATGGCTATAGCTTGTCCATCATTTGAAAGATCTATAGCCATTTATTCTGAACTGTCACGTTAAACTTTTAAATTACAGGAAGTAATGATCTAACATGAATTTGTGTAGGTGCCTCAATTTGTTCACATGTGACTGGCTGACTGCATGCTTGCAGCTGGAACAGGCATCTATTTTTTCACTTGAAGGAGAAGGCAGAGGATTCTGAGACACGTGAGAAGCTAGAAAAGTCAGAGGCCACAATACTTGAAGGTTTTGCTTCAGTACTGGAATACTTAGAATACTCCCATTCTGAGTCATGTAACCTGAAAATGCTCATTATCCCTCAACATCTGAGAGGGTTTTTTCAAGGTTGAATTCTAAAAGCATTGTGTCTCCAGCAATACAGAGAAATGCAGTAGCATGGCTATAATCATTCTTACTAAATGTGAATATTAAATAAAATTGATACAATCAGTATTAGCTGGCTATAAGGAGCCCCCGGTGGCACAAGGGGTTAAACCCTTGTGCTGGCAGGACTGCTGACTTGAAGGCTGAGTTGCTGACCTGAAGGTTGCCAGTTCAAATCCAGAGAGACTGTGGATGAGCTCCCTCTGTCAGCTCCAGCTCCATGCAGGGGCATGAGAGAAGCCTCCCACAAGGATGGTTAAATATCAAACATTTGGGTGTCCCCTGGGCAACGTCCTTGCAGACAGCCAATTCTCTCACACCAGAAGCGACTTGCAGTTTCTCAAGTCGCTCCTGACACACACACAAAAACTAAAAAAGCTGGCTGTAACAAAATTCTTTTTAAATAATCCTTAGTTTTAAAAAAATCATTCCCACCCTTAATAAGGACCATTTCAGGCTCTGAGAGAGGAAAAACATTGCTATCTTCTTCCTCTCCGGCTCTTCCCGTCTCTACAGCTGACCCTGTGTGGCTCAGAGTCTCTGGAGAGATGGAAAGTGCCCCAGGGCCATTTCCCAGGAAGACACACATACACTCACTCACCCACTGCAGTTCCCTTCCCCCTGCAGGTGTTGTCAAGACCCATGACTTGCCATTCCAGGAATGTGAATCCCTGCAAGCTGACTTTGACACAAGCCAGTGTGCCCATGCTCTGCGTGCCCCTCCCAGGTGAGACCTTGCTGTATTTGGTAGTGGTAATGGCAATGGAGGCAGGAGGGCTTCATCTGACTGGGGAAGGGACTTTAGGACAGGCTCCTGCAGTCCAGATGTGCAGCACCTCACCTTGCATATTATTTTAATATCCATGGCACAAGCAATGGATATCAGGGGGAGGAGGAAATACAGATCATTTTTTCCCTTCCCCCCCAGAGAGGTTCCTGAACTACTTGTTTAATGCCAAGTGATGAGCGTGGGAAGCTGCTGCGTGGGCATAGTGCTGGGGAAAGCTGGGATGGGGGCGAGCAATGGATGCTTTGTACAGGCTGTCTTTTGCAATTGAATGGGGACAATGAATAGTAAGTGCAGATGGGAGCTGGGGATTTCAACCATGAAATTTGCCTCGCCGTTCACCCCATCCCTCCTTCATCCAATTCAGGCTGTTGGCGGATGCTGTGGTGCATTTCCCACTGGCTTTGGCTGAGGTGACTCTCGTTGCCAGCCCAGCTGGGAAGGTGAGCTTGCGCAGTTACTTGGAAGGAGACACGGGTGAGTTTCCTACCTTCCCAACTTCCAGCTTATCCCTATAGCTTGTCAAGATAACTAAGACTTCCTTAGTTTATGCTAAGAGCCTTGATATGGGAAGCAAGTGCCTGGCATGGAGGTTTCTGCTTAGCAGGCCACTGGCCTTGTCATGTCCCCTTTCCTCTGTTTGGCAGTCCTGCAAAAATAGACACAGAAAAAGCAGCTGCAGGAGAGCATTTTCTAATCATGATCTCTCTCTCAGAGGTGACCCGGACAATGGTGACAGAGCTAGGCTTAAATGAGGATGAGTTTCAGACCTTCCACATTAAGCAAGAGGCACAAATCACTTTCTGTCTCAAGGAATTTCGAGTATGTATACTCTCTGTTCCTTGCCTTAACTGGAGAAGGGGGATATCTTTACTATCCCTGACCTGTTTTTTCTTTCATCTCCCTGTTCTTCTCTTTCAGGGTCTTCTGAGTTTTGCGGAGTCATCTAATCTTTCCCTTAATATCTACTTTGACACCCCTGGCAGGTAAGCTTCACTAGAGAAGCTTCTAAGTGGTATGTTGCCTCGTGTCTAATGGAGGCTGCACAAGAGCATTGCCTTCATGCCCTGCTTGTGCACCAAGTAGAGGCATCTGACTGGTCACAGTGGGAAATCGGATGCTGGAATAGAATTATAGTGTAGTAGAATTGGAAGAGATCACATGGAAGAGACATATCCAGCGCAAGCCACTGCCATTCAGAAAAAGCACAATCAAAATAATAGATGGCCCTTTGGGCTGATCCAGCATATGGTGCTCATAGGTTCTTAGTAAGAGTCATCTTGGTTTGTTTTTCTACCCTGCAAATAGATTGCAGTCAGCTTTCCTATGTCACTTTTCTATCAAGGATGTGATACCTGGCTAGACTTGCTGGCGATACCTTGCCATTGCTGATTTTTCTTAGCCCCTAAATCTTTTGAGCCACCCTCACATCAACTATCTTCCTGCAGGCCAGCTATCTTTACCTTGGACGATGCTGTCCTCCAGGTGCACCTGGTCTTGGCTACCCTTGAAGAACCAGAGAGCTGCAGTTCCCAAATGACCTCATGGTAAGCATGGGTTCTGCTCTTTAAACATGGAGTGGGGTGGAGTTCAAGGGAAAGAGACCTGATCGCTGCCTCTCTTTGCCCGATACAACAGGATTAAAGCTGTGTGCTAGTGTCAATTTGTAATAGGAATTTTTATTGCCTATTAAGCAGATCTCTCTCCCGCTCTGCAGTCCTGAGCTGCTGTTTTGGCAAATAATAGATGGTTACCTTGGTTACTTTTGAAATTGCTTGGCATCACAGGGTTATAATGAAGCATTTTCCTGTCATGGTTAGACCCATTTTCCTGCCACTGTAGTTTTAAATTATGAGTGAGAGGTAGCGAGTGCCAAATATTTATTTCTGAGAGCAGGGCCTACTTAATAGAAATATACCAGGCCTTTCTTGAGAGGAAGCTTTCCTTGGGTTGACAGAGTGCCTCTTTGTGCTGTTTTCTTTCCTGACAGCACTCCAAAGCCCCTTGCCCCTGCATATGACTTCACCGGTGATGATATTGATGACTACATGATAGCCATGGAAACAACATGTGGTGGCCCCGCAGGGACAGAACCGCTTCCCAGCCCCACCTTCCCTATGGGGCCCACAAGTTCAGAAGCACAAGAGCCAGACAGTGATCACGAGGGGACTGTCCCTGGCACGCCGCCACAGAAAAGGGTACGTATTAAAGGGCTACCACAGACAAACTATAGACACGAGGTGAAGAATGTGGCCCTGCCAATCTGCTGTTTTGTAGTTCTCCTAGGTACATGTAAAATGATTTAAAGGGTACCTGTCATATTAGGCAAAGAGGGGCATTCATTTCAAGACAGAAAACTAGCAGCTGCAATGCAATTTTGCAGTATATTATTTAACCTCCCGTGGCGCAGCAGGTTAAACCGCTGAGCTGCTGAATCTGCTGACCAAAAGGTCAGCAGTACGAATCTGGGGGGCGGGGTGAGCTCCTGCTCTTAGCCCCAGCTTCTGCTAACCGAGCAGTTCAAAAACATGCAAATGTGAGTAGATCAATAGGTACCACTCCAGCGGGAAGGTAACAGTGCTCCATGCAGTCATGCCAGCCACATGACCTTGGAGGTGGGCTCTTCGGCTTAGAAACGGAGATGAGCACCAACCCTCAGAGTCGGACATGACTAGACTTAATGTCAGGGGGAAACCTTTACCTTATTATTGGTATTATCATTATTATCCTACATTTTCTATCTTAAAGAGTCTCAAAAGTAGCTTATGGTAAAACCAATACAATACAATTTAAAATCTAAAAATATATAAGCATTAAAATAGAATTAAATATTAGCAGTATTAAAAATAGTTAAAACCCTTGCTGTTCTTCTGCAGGTTATTGCAAGATGGTACATAACTGCAATTATCCTAGGTACCTATTCGTAGTGAAGCTTCCTTGGTTGCTCTGATGGAATTATAGGCTAGTTCTCAGTTCCACTGAAATAAAGTGGACTTCCTTCACTTATAGCTGTATTGTTCCCTGTCGTTATTAATGTCGCTGGAGCATAGCCATTAATTACACATTCAAAAATTGACAGCACTTGGGCTTTGTTCACTGTAAGTGTTGCAAAATCTGGGCTTTCAAAACTGTAAGGGTGTGGTAGAAACCGTACATTTGGAAAGCAGTGTTAGTTTTGGACTGGCTGGGAGGAACAGGGATAAAATGCTGAAGTTCTTCCCACATGGACTACCAGCTGCATTTTAAAGCATTTCTGTATATTGATTTTCTCTCTGCCTAGTTTCAGTGATGATTGCAGGAAGATCTCAGAATAATCTTTTATAACAATTTTAGTTATTTGTTTAATGTAATGTTAACTGACTTACTCTATTAATTGTGTGTTTAATTCTATTGTAATATTAATATTTTGTAGGTTTTAAATTGTATTGTTTTTAAGGCTGTGGGCCACTTTGGGTCTTGATCAAGAGAGAAAAGCATTGTACAAATAACAATGATGATGATTATGATAATATCTTCTGCTTTCTAAACCATTTTTCAATGATGGTCCAAGACATTGTTTTTGCCTTTGCCTTTGTTTCTTTTGCAGTTCCGGTCCTTGTTCTTTGGGTCAGTCCTGAGCCAGTCACAGTCTTTGGCTCACTCCCGGTCCAGCCAAGAGGTGCTGGCAGAAGACAGCGAGGGAGAATCATGAGAGAAGTCAGCCTTTCCCATGAGACATAGCTGAACTTCTCCTAGCAGAGAGAATTGTTTCAGGCTCAGTGGATTTTCTTCTGGGTGGCTGCCCAATCAAACCAAAGAGCCCTCCCTACTCGTAATTCAGTTTATAAAATTAACTGAGCAGCTAGTCTATCATGGAGAAAAATGCTGATGGGGTAGAACCATACTGAGAATATATTCAAATATGTATGTCAAGACAGTGGTTCCCATTCCGTTTGTGGCATACAGAAGTATAAGTTACCCTCATGCCACTTCATATCTACTTTTTATCTCCGTAGGTTGATTTTTCCCCCTCCTACCATTGTGTCCAAAGCACCCCCAACATCACATAGCCCTCCAAGCCATTTCTACCTGAAAAAAAGTAGAAGGAATCACATAACTGGTACCCATACCATGTACGAAATGATGGCATCAGCCTCTGAAACCTTCAGGGATGATGCAATCAGTCTATCTGACTATGGCGATACAGAAACTTTTGCATTTCAATTGCTCTTCTCTAGATACAAGGTTGGGGGGGGCAGCTGCTCTGTAGTATCTCTAGGATTAGTAAATTGTCTAATATTGCATAATTCTACACATGGTACTACTAAACTATACAGGATATTTTCCCCCAAGGAGGAATAAACAATGGCTTGGTGTATGAGTTTTTGATGAATACTTATTTTGTAATAAAAATGTTCCTACCTTTCTTGACTGTCAGTTTTATGAAGATTCACCTCTTACTGCTTTCCACACCTAAGCCAACTTCCCCCCCCCCCCTCTTTCTAAGCAATTAGTTTCAACTGTTGAGCCTATCATTAGTTATAAACTACCTGTGAATTAAAACTGAAGTATGGATGATGAGGAAGGCCTAATCAAACTTGCTACAGTAGAGTCTCAATTATCCAACATAAACAGGCCGGCAGAATGTTGGATAAGCGAATATGTTGGATAATAAGGAGAGATTAAGGAGAAGCCTAAATTAGGATATGATTTTACAAATTAAGCACCAAAACATCATGTTTAACAACAAATTTGACAGAAAAAGTAGTTCAATATGCAGTAATGTTATGTTGTTATTACTGTATTTATGAATTTAGCAAAAAAATATCACGATGTATTGAAAACATTGACTACAAAAATGTGTTGGGTAGTCCAGAACGTTGGATAAGTGAATGTTGGATAAGTGAGACTCTACTGTATTTCTTTTTGCCCATAGTTTCTTCCAAACTATAAGCATGGAGGTGCTTGAGAAAAGGTCCTGTTTGAACTGTGCTGATACTTTAGAAAGACTGCTCCTTCTAGCAGTAATGTCTGCCTACAGTGAAGATGAATGTAGTCTAGATTAGACATGGGCCTGAAATTTGTCTCATCTGTTCCATGCAAGCTTGCTTTTCGGATCGACGTATGCCCAAAGTGCCGGTTCTGGCAGGGCCTGCAGCTACGTGCCCAATAAGGAGTGCTCCTTACTTCGTGCTCGGCTGCAGGCGCTTTGGGCCTGTGGGTGCAGGCTTTGGGCCTACGTGCCTGGGTCTGGCAGGGCCTGCAGCCAAGTGCCGAGTAAGGAATGCTCTTTACTCGACGCTCAACTGCAGGCCCTGCCAGGCCCAGGTATGTAGGCCCAAAGCCTGTACCCATAGGCCCTGGCGCTTTGGGCCTACGGGTGACACCCCCTCCAATAATGGGCTAGAAGAAAACGGATCCTTCGATACCAAAGACGGAGCACAAATATCTGCCCTCTCGATTTTGGGACGCTCAGTCAAAACGGATCGGGGACCCCACCGATTGCCGGGACACGAAGCGGATCAAGGTTTGCCCCGAATGCACATGACTAGCCAAGATACCTTGTTAATACATCAAAGACAAAAAGTACAGACTCCATTGCAAAGTAGGGGTGATCATCAGCTTCCACAAGCACCAACCAACAAAGGGCTTAAGGCAGTGGTTCTCAACCTGTGGGTCCCCAGGTGTTTTGGCCTACAACTCAGAAATCCTAGCCAGGTTACCAGCTGTTAGGATTTCTGGGAGTTGAAGGCCAAAACATCTGGGGACCCACAAGTTGAGAACCACTGGCTTAAGGTATCTGTATAACCCTAACCATCTAGAGAGCTACATGTTCTCTGCCCTGACATTCTGCCCAGACTATTTCTGTGGTTCTCTTCCAACAAAAATAGAGATATTCTCCTCTAAAACATGGTGTCTTATTTATGTGCCTTTTCAAAAGCAAAAGCAAACTTCTAATTTTGGCAAAAGACTCCTAGAACATGCACACTTGTGCTGTGAAAGGTATCACTGCCCTTAGCAACACATCTGTTCTTGGGAGCTATTTAGTTTTATCCTACTGCAACCTTCCTCAGCTCAGCACCCTCCTGTTGTGCTGGGCTGAAATTCTCATCAGCCATATCCAGTCAAAAAGACCTAAGCAAGGGGGGGAAGAGATGGAGTCCAAGAGTGCAGGTTGGGAAAGAGTGTCTGCTTGCATGTCGTATCCTGCCTTCCTTTCTGATTTTAAGAAACTCACATTGCTACAGGATTACCTTGGCTCCATGCTAGACCTAATTCCGACAAACAGCATTAGCAGCTGATACTATGCTGTGGCTTGGGATTTAACTAGAGCTTAAGCAAGCAACAACAGTCCGATTCACATAAAGGAAGTAAGGACAAGAGATCCTTTAAACGGCTTACAGAACATGGGAAAGGTATTAGGTAACCCTGTGAGGAATACCATATGCTAAGACTGAAAGGTAGTTTTCAATCCAGCTGCACCAAAATGACCTCACCACAACATGGGTTGTACTCAGCATATTAGCATGCTCCCTCTTCAGTGGCCTTAATATTGGTCTCTGAGGGTTGAGGAAGATCAACCCACCCTCTAGAACAGAAACTAGGAATCTATAGTGACTGAGGCTTTTGGAATTGCAGCTTTCCTGAGCCCTGTTCAGCTTGGCTAATGGCTAGGGATTCAGTGGAAAAGTAAGAGCTGTTAGATAGGGGAATACAATGCCTTGGAGTGAGGTTGACTATCCTTCTCTGAAGTTTAAACAGGATTGATGGCTATCTGTTGGGAGTGCTTTGATTGGCTATTCCTGCATATCAGAATGGGATTGGACTGGATGACTCTTGAGGTCTCTTTCAACTCTATGACTAAAATTAACAAACTGGAGAGATCAACTCCCATGATTCCACAGCAATCAAAGTGGTCTTAAATTGCATGATTTTTACAGTATAGATGCACTTTAGGAAGCTCTCCTTTTTCACACACACTCTTCCCCCAAATCAATGTATTCCCAAAACCACATGGGGCAGCTGGGGAAAGTTAGTCTGCAAATTGCTGCCTCACAAGCAAAGTTCTCCTTCAAAAACATGCAAATGTGAGTAATCAATAGGTACCGCTTCTGCAGGAAGGTAATGGTGCTCCATGCAGTCATGACCTTGGAGGTGTCTGCGGATAACGGTGGCTCTTCGGCTTAGAAATGGAGATGAGCATCAACCCCGAGTTGGACACGACTGGACTTAATGTCAGGGGAAAGCCTTTACCTTCCCCTCATTGTATTTCCCCAAAACAAGAAACAGTAGCCACTATGTAAGAATCTTACACGTTTATTGAAAAAGATGTAGTACCCCCCATGGGGGAGAGGGGAGCACACATCGGGACAAAGTTGGCAAAAAAGTCAATCAAAAATACCCCCAAAAATAAAGACATCCCCTATTCCCAGGGGAGCAGAATTTTTGGTATTGAATTCTTATTCAGACATTTAAAAAAATTACATGGCTGGGCCCTGGGGAGGTAAGCAGCCGCTGTACAGTGTCACCGCTACGCAAGACAGCCTGGGCCCCACACCTACAGCTAGGAAGGGGGACAGGCAGGGCAAGTTACTTCTTGGCTTTTGCCGAGTTGCGTGGCGGAGTGACCGGGCGCCCTCCCGGGTTCAGGCCACTGAACTGGCCATATTTGCCCTTGTTCTTGTCAGCTGGTTTCAAGATCTGCAGGTTTGGGGGAATTGGAGGAACAGAGAAGAGGAGAGGTAAGATTAGACACTGGGGAGGGAGGGATTACACATCTCTTGCAATTCCATCTTGTGGGGAAAAGATCCATCTGAACATCTTGTTAACCAAACAGGTACAGTGATGAAACTCTGAGTCAAGCCCTTTGTCATGAACTTAGCTCGTTAAAAATATCCCAGAACAAAAGCTACGACTCCATTTCAGCGCCAGACTACGCCACCTGGACAACAGCCTTCAGCTTAATGCTTTAATCCCCATCCTTTTATAGCCAGGCTTATTTACATGCAATTGCATTTGCCCACATCAATTCCTTGCTACTTTTCTCCCTCATTCCACTAGTTTTAGGTTGTACATTCCATGAAGACAGGAATCTGGATGCTTCTGAAACGCTATAAATATATCGTCGAAGGCTTTCATGGCTAGAGGCATTGGGTTGCTGTGAGTTTTCCGGAAAACTCATAGCAACTTACTATAAATATACTATAAATATAGGTGGCAAAGAGTCACCTGCTCCTCAACAAATAAAAAGCTGCTGAGTTAAATTTGGGAGTTTCTATTATGCTGCCTAGGTAAAGAGTGACTCTAATTTCTACATACGGGTGCTCTTTTTCCTGAAGATACTCAGGAAAAACAGAGGAAGCAAAAAGGAAATAAGGATTAAATGGTACGGTAGGTTTGGTTTTTATAAAACAGAAAGGGGCCCTTATTACAGAGGCCCAATTAAGGCATTTATAAAATTCTAAGTGGTGGAAGCGATTTCCAACCCTGCTTCCTCCACACCAGATTTCTCTTCACTGACAAGGAAGAGCTGAAGGGAAAGCAAGAACTTGCACCAAGCGAACACAGTAATCCGTACAAGCCCTACTGAGCAGAAAACCATAATGGCCCTTGGCGAAATGCACCTTCAGTTTGGCTTCACGTCTTGCCTAGTAACATGGGGAGGTCAGAGTTGGGGATGTCCATCATAGTTCTTCTCTACCCCATTTCTCAAACCCTGAAGTGGGCATTTTTTTTTTCATGTCAGGATCGACTTGAGAAACTGGGGGCAATGCATTTTAGTAAAGACTTTGCTAAAGGACTATTTCATAGGATGTTCTCCCTAACGTACATTTGGTATTTTACTATATTACAATAAGAGCTTTCCACTAAGGTTAAAAGTTGCAGTACCATTTTGAAATATGGTTTCTTTCCCCTCCCCACTTTTGCTTAGCCATCAGCCTAATGAAGAGTTCTGTGAAAGTTTATGATTGTGAAAATCTGAATTTTTTTTTAAAAAAACTATTACTGTATAATTATTTCACTTTTAGGTTGCACATGGGATTTTGAAGACAAAAGCTGGAAAGTAAGAAAAGCATGATCTTCCCATGCAAGAACATTAACGAATCACTTAGCAAAATACCGTAATTACGGAAACTTTCCAGGACTTGGCTACTGAAGTATCCATGTTCACCTTGTGTACAGGGACACAATCTTGATACAGCAGCCATTGCAAAGATAAAAAGTAAAATATTCTGTAAAGATAAGGGATGTTTTAATATTTTTTTTTAAAAAAAATTAAGTCAAATATTATATTGAAAGGGATGCACATGTTCAGAGTTTCCACACATTTCGCAGAGTCCTCCAAAAGGTTACTTCCTAGCCACTCTCAACTCACATTGCCAATGAGCATAGGATTTTTGGAAAACAAAAAGCAAACTTTTTGAGCACTAATTGGCATCTAACACAGGATACTGAGTCGCTGACACCATAGCTTGTTTACTATTTTTTTTTTTGCATGTGCTCTCTCTCTTAATCTTTAAAGGCATTTTTCTTATTGATTATAACAGAGTTGAGGTGGAAAGTAGATCTGGAACTACTGATGCACGCACAGGTGACTTGCAAGTAAATGGGCCAGGGCTATCTGATCCTCAGAGGTCAAAAACAGCAACACAAAGATGAATGGTTGCAAGCTCTGGGGAGTGATGGTATTGTCCTATGCTAAAAATTATTTAAAATGTGATCTCAGGATGCTAGTAAAACCCAAAACAGACTCTGAAAGCTTGACCTCTACACACCCTGGACTAACATCAGGAAGTGATATGGGGATGGCCAAATAGGACACCTTGCTGAACAGTCTTTACCTGAAAGGAGCACATAAGAGTCTCGTCCACACTCATCATTGCACCTGCATTGTCAAACTCGCCACAGTAGTTTGGGGCAGAAAAAAGTGTCACCAGCTGCCTTTTGGCAAAAAACTCATATCCATCTTCTACGACCTACAATCGGACAAGGGGGAAGAGAAGGAGGAGGGATTGTTAGTGAAGGTTGTTGCGGGGTTATGTATAAAAATAAATATGCAAATGTAAACAGAAGCTTTATCACCGTCTATAAATCAAAATAAACTCTGTTGCGTAATAAGGCTGTCACGTAGGCTTAAATAAAATAACAGTATCTTTATTCAGGTTCAAGAGTTCAAACACATATATAGGGTAACAATATGTAACAGTGCTTTTAAATATGCCTCATCTCTTCTTTATATAGTCAAACTTTGGAGAGCACGACAGCCATTACA
Organism: Anolis carolinensis; assembly: GCF_035594765.1. NCBI lineage: Eukaryota > Metazoa > Chordata > Lepidosauria > Squamata > Anolidae > Anolis > Anolis carolinensis. Next base: position 237,646,609 of record NC_085841.1, read on the forward strand.
TTCCTGACCAAAAATTCCTGTCAGCTTCTTTCCTCCACTCTCCAGAACAGGAAAAATATGAAATTTAATGTCAGTTAGAAAAACCGTTGGTCTGCCTCTGCTAAGCCAGAGGCAGCAACCAATCAGAATGCTGTCGCCATAGCAACCCTTTCCAGTGAACTCATCACAATATGGAGTCTTTATTTCATATTCCCTCACAAAGGTGCCACAAAAATCCACTCACATCCTCTGTAGATCCTACTTGCCCACTGTTCAATCCCTCTAGTTTTTCCAGAGCTTACTATTACAGTACAGTCTCACTTATCCAAGCCTCGCTTATCCAAGTTGGCTTGGATTATCCAAGCCATTTTTGTAGTCAATGTTTTCAATATATCAGGATATTTTGGTGCTAAATTCGCAAAAACAGTAATTACAATATAACATTACTGCGTATTGAACTGCTTTTTCTCTCAAATTTGTTGTAAAACATGATGTTTTGGTGTTTAATTTGTAAAATCATAACCTAATTTGATGTTTAATAGGCTTTTCCTTAATTCCTTATTATCCAAGATATTCGCTTATCCAAGCTTCTGCCGGCCCGTTTAGCTTGGATAAGTGAGACTCTACTGTATGTAAATTCTCTAAGAATGATACTTTCTTGCTCTTAGAACTAAAAATCTGTCTTTGCTGTGCAACCACCACCAGCCCCACGTTCAGTAATAGGAAAAAATACTGGGATTTTTTTTACAACAATCATCATGAATTTATACAGTACCAAACTCGCCTAAAAGTAACTCCACATCTATTCCAGTCCTCAATTCCCCAAGCCACACATTATGCCTGGACACCTCCCATATGCTAGATGTAGTTTTGCCGCCCTCCCAGTCCCCACAGCTCTCACCTGATGCGCTCGACAGATCAGGTCCAGGTCATGTTTGTGGAGAAATTTGGCGACAACCTCCGAGCCAAACGTGAATGAGACCCCACGGTCATTCTCGCCCCAGCCCTGTACATCTTTATCAGGATCAGACCAGAGCAGATCACAGAGCAGACCCTGGTCGGGTACGTCTGTGGGTCTCATAATCCGCCGGATCTGTTCCATGGACTGGAGGTCAGGCGAGAGACCTGGAAATTAAGATACTATCAGACTGCCAAGCGGGAACAGAATGGTAGTGATGTCCCATCAAACCAGCCATGCAATATCTTCTCAAGTAGTCCAGAGTTTTATTCCTTTGCTCCATTTGGTCAATTTCCAAAGAATACTGAAAATCTGTGTGATACTACAGGCTTTGATTTGGGAGTTCCCAAGTTCATGTCTCAGTGGCTGACCTTGGGTGCAACTAACAACAGTCTGATCTACCTCACAATATTGTTGGGTGAAATGGAAAGAAGGAGAGCAATACAAGCCCCTTGAACTCACAGGAGGAAAGGCGGGACATAAAAGTGACTGTAAAACAGCAAAAGCCTGTATGTTGCGATAAGTTTGCTGGTCTAGGACTTTGGAAGATTGGTGTTCGAATCCCTGCTCAGTCATGGAAAAGCAATGGGTGACCTTGGACCAGTCTCTCTCTTTCAGCCTCAGAGACAGGTCATGGCAAATCCTTCTCTGAGGAAATCTTGCCAAGAAAACATAATAGGTTCACCGTAAGGTTGCCATAAGTCAGAAAAACGTGAAGGCTCACAATAACAACAACACAGCAACAGTAAAAGGTTTACATGTCGATATATAATTTATTGTCTAGAGTTAAAGGTGAAGGTTTTCCCCTGACATTACGTCTAGCTGTGTCTGACCCTAGGAGTTGGTGCTCATCTCAATTTCTAACCCGAAGAGTCGGCGTTGTTTATAGACACCTGCAAGGTCATGTGACCGGTGTGATTGCATGGAGTGCTGTTACTTTCCCACTAGAAAGGTACCTATTGATCTACTCACATTTGCATGTTTTCGAACTGCTAGGTTAGCAGAAGCTGGGGCTGACAGCAGAAGCTCACCCCACTCCCTGGATTCAAACCGCCGACCTTTCGGTCAGCAAGTTCAGCAACTCAACAGTTTAACCTGCTGTGCCATCAAGGGTTCGAGTTATGGGTAAATAATTTCCAGCAGTAAAATACAACCTGATTTCCTGTTCCTTCAATACTGCAAGTAAAGGAAAAATCTCTACAAAGGTTGGCCTTGTACTAATTGCTTCTCTGCGCGGCCTCTTGCATTCCTGACCTACATGATACTAATATTAATTGGCTGCCACTGACGCAATCTTAGTGCAGCCAGGCTGGCTGGCTTTAGCCAAGTGTGCCAGAACTCTCTTTCTTAAGTAAAGCGGGTATCTGTTCTACAGTAGTGAGTTGGCTCCCCTCCCTCTCATACCCACTGTTTGCACCAGACTCTACGTATTCAATTTCACAATAAAAACAATGGAAATCGAGTAGAACTGAGGTCTACGTGTCTCTCCTTTCAAAATGTGTTAAGAGTATCTTGTAGTACCAAAGCAAACTTGGAAATTTGTGGCCGTCTGCATGCTGCTGTACTGAACCTTTCATGATCCGTTGCCACTTGTTTGGCTAAGGATTATTGGATTCACAGTTCAAAGAGCTAGAGGGCTTTGTGACTTCTGCCACACCCTGACCTAGAACTCTGCAACAAAATCTTTTGTAAAAAGATGACCCGAGGAGTCGGACACTAAAAAGGGTTGGGGGAACTACCTATCTGCAGGATCACTTTCTGAATTACTGCTTTGTGTTCCCTTGGGCCCTTCCACACAGCCTTATATCCCAAAATATCAAGGCAGAAAATCCCACAATATCTGCTCTGAACTGGGTTATCTGAGTCCACACTCAGTTAATGTGGGATTTCCTTCCTTGATATTCTGGGATATACGGCTGTGTGGAAGGGCCCCTTGTGGAGAGAAAAAGTGGGATATAAATAAACATAATAATAATAAAGTATAAGGAGCCTTTGGCCTCCAGAGTGTTTTGAACTCAGGGCAGGCCTTTTTTTTCTTTCAGGATACCATCTAGTTAGCATTTTTAATAAATGCCAGGGAGGGGGCATTTTACTTATAGATTTTTAACAAAGAGTTTTAAAAATCAGGGACTCAAAGAGTTTTTGAAGGTCTAAAATTGGTCACAGAGAATGGCATATGGATTGTGGGCTGCACTATGCTCTCCCTAGCATACATAGTATTCTCTTTATCTTTTTTCAGACTTTATACTGCCCCAACACACAAAGGACATCAATTCAAAGTCTATAGGATCTTTAGGCCCTCCAAAATGTTACTTGCAACATTTGTCCTCTTCCTGTTTGCACAGATTGTAAGCCGCCTGGACAGGCTCTAGGACACGTTAGTAGCCTTGCACTTTTGTCTCTCCAATCCACCCCCTGCCTACTCCCATAACCCTCATCTTTTCTTGGGCTGGCTTACCTCCATGGCAGCAGAAAATCTTCTCATCCACAATGGCAGCAATGGGCAGACAGTTGAAACAGTCTGTGAAGGTCTTCCAAAGCTTGATGTTATAGCGTCTTTTACCTGTGAAAAGGGGCCAAGTATTAACAAGAAGGCAGTCTGAGCAACTATATCACTCACTGAGGTCCACTCAAGTCCTCCAGAGATCCCAGCAAGTTGAGTAATCATTTTGCATCTGGCTACAGGAAACTAGCAAACATTTTAGTGGATGTCTCCTTCTTTCCACCACAGCTCTGTAGTAGATTCAACAAGAGTTTTGGCTGCTGCAAAGGGAAGAACGCCAATGTCTACAGTGACCAAAAACCAACATAGGATTAATTTATGTCTGCCTATGCCAATAACAGGATGGCAATCCAGGGAAACACGAGAGAAGCTTAGTCACCCAAAACAGAAAATACAATAACCTTTTCCAACCCAAGATTGTCGTGTTTTCTTGATGAGCAAACTACAGGTCACGTGGAGCCCCTAGACATTGGCTGGCCCATTCCCATCCCTCACACATCCCACATCCAATCAGGTTTGGATATGATAGCTAGGCCAAGGCTGCTGGGAGTTCAGCAATTAACTGGAGGGCTGCATGCTTCCCAAGCCTATTATGGGGGAAGTGTGTACATGTGCAAACTACCCAGAGCACTGGATGTGGCCCTCTGGGCTGTCCTCGTCTCTCTCCTATGTGAAGAGCTCTGACTCCCTCAGCCCTAGTTAGTCATAACATGGTTCTCCTAATCAGCTAGATTGCACTTACATTCATCATAGAAACCATAGATGCGGTTGATGCTGGCACATTCGTGGTTTCCACGCAGCAGGAAGAAGTTCTCAGGGTACTTAATCTTGTAGGCCAGGAGCAGGCAGATGGTCTCCAGTGACTGCTTCCCTCGGTCCACATAGTCACCCAAAAAGAGGTAGTTGCTCTCTGGCGGGAAGCCTCCATATTCAAAGAGTCGGAGCAAGTCATAGTATTGGCCGTGGATGTCACCTGAGGAAGGTGGAAGCAAAAACCATGAGAAGTAGAGTGAAGATGACACAAGGGTCAACAGTTTGCAACACTTAGTGCCACACCACTTTCTTCTTTGTACAATGAGAAGCTTGAAAAAGCGATCACTTCGGGACAAAAATTCCATGGCTCCTCCAACCACTGGTCATGTTGGCTAGGGGATTCCAAACATTGGGTGGGCAAAAGACATCCACTTACCACATATCTTGAGTGGGGCTTCCAATTCCAACAAGATGGGCTGGCTCAAGAAGATCTCCCGTGACTTCAGGCATAGGCCGCGGATCTCATTTTCTGTCAGCTGTACATTCTTGCCTGGGCGTGAGCCTTGTACTGCAAAGGAAAACACAGCCATGCTTGTGGATAGCCCAAATATCACTCCCGGTGGCTGGTCTGCCACAATATTTTCCCCCTGGCACCCCACAAATATTTGTTGACTGACTCTACATTTCACCAAAGTTGCCACTTTCTGAAAAACAGAGTAACACATTTGATCCAGGACATGAGGCGGGCCATGGAAACAAACTACACTATTTTAAGGATCTGTAGAATCATACGAGTTGGAAGAGACCTCGTGGGCCATCCAGTCCAACTCCCTGCCAAGAAGCAGGAAAATCGGATTCAAAGCACCCCCGACAGATGGCCATCCAGCCTCTGCTTAAAAGCCTCCAAAGAAGGAGCCTCCACCACACTTTGGGGCAGAGAGTTCCACTGCCAAACAGCCCTCACAGTGAGGAAGTTCTTCCTGATGTTCAGGTGGAATCTCCTTTCCTGTAGTTTGAAGCCATTGTTCAGTGTCCTGGTCTGCAGGGCAGCAGAAAACAAGTTTGTTCCCTCCTCCCTATGACTTCCCCTCACATCTTGATACATGGCCCTCATCATCTCTCCTCTCAGCCTTCTCTTCTGTAGGCTAAACATGCCAGCTCTTTAAGCCGCTCCTCCTAGGGATCGTTCTCCAGACCCTTGATCATTTTAGTCACCCTCCTTTGGACAACTTTCCAGCTTGTCAACATCTCCCTTCAATTGTGGTCCCCAGAATTGGACATAGTATTCCGAATGTGGTCTGACCATGGCAGAATAGAGGGGTAGCATGACTTCCCTGGATCTAGACACTGGACTCCTATTTATGCAGGCCAAAATCCAGTGGCTTTTTTTTTGCAGCCGCATGACATTATTGGCTCATGTTCACCTTCCTCCCCATAAGGACTCCAAGATCTTTTCCACACATATTGCTGTCGAGCCAGGTGTCCCCCATTCTGTATCGTTGCATTTCATTTTTTCTACCTAAGTGGAATATCTTGCATTTGTCCCTGTTAAACTTCATTTTGTTAGTTTCGGCCCATCTCTCTAATCCGTTAAGATCGTTTTGAATTCTGCTCCTCTCTTTTGGAGTGTTGGCTATCCCTCCCAATTTGGTGTCATCTACAAACTTGATGATCATGCCTTCTAACCTTTCACCTAAGTCATTAATAAAGATGTTGAATAGAACCGGGCCCAGGACGGAACCCTGCGGCTCTCCACTCGTCACTTCTTTCCAGGATGAAGAGGAAGCATTGGTGAGCAAGCACCCTTTGGCTTGCTTAGCCAATTACAGGTCCATCTAACCGTAGTAGTATTTTTGCATAGCCCACATTTGATTATTTTGTTTGCCAGAAAGTTACCGGGGGAGGGGGGGGGCTTGTCAAAGGCCTTACTGAAATCCAGGTACGCTACATCCATGGCATTCCCTGTATCTACTCAGCTTGTAACGCTATCAAAAAAAAGAGATTAGATTAGTCTGGCATGACTTGTTCTTGATAAATAGATCCTGCTCCTCAAAACTCACCCACTCATGACCATCTCCCATAAGAGAGGAAACCTCTGGGAATATTCATCACATGGAAGGCTACACAACATCTGTGCATTGTTTACTTTAAAGTGGTTTTGCTTTAACATCCATGTGAGTCACTGCCAGGAAGGAAAGTCAGCGATGTTCCTAATTTTCTGCTGCAAGTTTGAGAACAGATGAATCCCAATTCACTCAGAAACCTGTTCACAACTAAGGAAAGTCGTTCTTCTCTAAGCATCCCTCATAATGATGGATTGCAGCCCCCATTATTCCCAGACAGTCCAGCATATAATAAAATATTTATTTATATCCCACTTTTCTCCCTCACGGGACCCAAAGCGACTTACAACATATTAAAATCACACAAACAACAATCAGGATACATCAATAATAAATATAAGCATCATAAAATAGGCAATTTAAGAAACAACTACAATGTAAGTGGCATCATATTGAGAGATATATTGCACTTTAGAAATATCTTCTAAGGCAGGGGTCAAGATGTTGTTGGACTATATCTCCCTTCAGCTCTAGCCAAACTACATGATGATGAGAGCTACAGTCCAACATAATGTGGAGGACCATCCTATGCCTACCCCTGTTGAAGGAGGTTAGGTCAGTCATTTCCCTGCTGTCCTCCTTTCAGCCATTGAGTGGCTGCTAGGGGGCAAATGCAGAAAGGGAGGAAGTTGCCTCATTAAAAAAAATCTATTTTTTTATGTTTATGTTTTAGCATTATAACTTGCTTCACTGTGTGTTCTGTCAGGGGTGCTTTGAATGCTATTTCCTGCTTCTTGGACTAAATGGCCCATGAGGTCTCTTCCAAATCTATTATTTTATGATTCTATGATTACAGTAGTAACATTCTGTGAGTCCTCGTTTAGAGATAAGGGCAGAAGAGCAACCCCAATCAATTGGCCAATAGTACAGCTATTGTTATCCCTGGCTGTGGCATATCTGGAGGATGGCCAACCTGGCGAGACTGGCTAAACCCACCACACGGGCTAACCCAGCACCATCCAGGGGCCTAATTAGAAATCTTATTCCCTCAACATACTCAGTACAGTAGGATTTTTTTTTAAAATAGACAACAGAATAAAGAGTGGAGAAAAACAAAACCAGGTGACCTCCTCTGCTCCAGCATTCCCTGCCTTGAGCCATGTTCATGATCAAGAGCAGCTTATTGACACAAGCTGAATCAATACGCAGAGCAGGGCAGCGGAGGGGGGCACACGCTTTCACTGATGGCTCAGTTTTCCCAGTATCTGACACAGACTGACTCCGGACCAATCTATACAGAGTATTTAATGTAGTTTGAAGCTACAAACTACCAAATGTGGCAGCTACACAACAAATGCTGTCAAAAACATGCCAAATAAGTCCCTTAATGCACATCGCTGCTCTGTAGTTTGTGTAATCACCATCTGGGTCTCAAATGGGTTCCAGAATTTCCTATCTGCACAGAGAAACCACTTTCTTTAATACCAGTTTGAAACTGCATTAACTGGTCAGTGTAGTTGTCCCCACGGATAATAATAATAATAATAATATTGATGTCGCCATACCAGGTTACAGTTGAATTGATGAAAAACAACAGGAAAAACTCAGCCGCTATCAGGACCTCAAGATTGAACCTCAAAGACTCTGGCAGAAACCAGTACAGGTGGTCCCGGTGGTGATCGGCACATTGCGTGCCGTGCCAAAAGATCTCAGCCGGCATTTGGAAACAATAGACATTGACAAAATTATGATCAGCCAACTGCAAAAGACCACCCGACTGAGATCTGTGCGCATCATCCAAAAATACATCACACAGTCCTAAACACTTGGGAAGTGTTTGACTTGTGATTTTGTGATACGAAATCCAGCATGTCTATCTTGTTTGCTGTGTCATACTATGTTGTTGTGTCAATGATAACTCAACAACAACAACTTTATTTTTATACACCACCACCATGTTCCTAAAGGGACTCTGGGCGGCTTACAAGTGGGACCAGGCCCAGGACACACAACAAAATACACCAACTGAAACACAGTTAAAAACATAATGACATAGGATAACTATAGACGTGCAGCACAAGGGAATGAACATTTGGAGAAAACATACCTTTTCCTCTCTTGTGGTGAGGATGGTGAGATGGTAAAGAAAGAAGGCTGAGGTTTTCTGAGAGTTGTAGTTCCCCAAAGAAACTTTTACAACCCATTTCTACCTTGCCATCTCAAAGCAACTGCTCTAAGAAACTTGGCAAAAACATACTCTGAGGTTTTTCATCCACCTTGAAGTAACCAAGGATGCCCTCACTTGAACCAAGACTTGTCTATCTCACAGAGACCTTGGCAGATTCAAAGCTCCAGAACCTCTGCAAGACTGGCAAACTTTGGTAAGCACAACTCCGGCAATGCAACCAATGCCTACCCGACCCTCTGCAAGGGGGAAAACAGTCTCAGGTCCAAAGGAGGTGTTTAAGAAAGAGTACATCTACATTGTAGAATTAATAGTTTGACACTGCTTTAACTGCCACGGCCTAATACTATGGAACCATGGGAATTGCAACTTGGTGAGGCACCTTGAAAAAATATCATTCCCAGGATTCCATAGCACTGAGACACGGCAGTTAAACTGGTATCAAACTATTAATTCTACAGTGTAAATGCACCCATTGTCACAACAATTTTGTTTATGTATTTGTGCAGGTGCTGCAGGCTATATTTCAAAGGAAGGAACTGGCCAAACCACCTGAGTTATACCTTGCCTAAGAAAACTCTATGAAATTCATAACATCGCAACAAGTCAAGCGATTTGAAGGCAGAGACAAACATTGGTGCTCAAGACCGTTCCCATCTATATTTATTGAGGTTGCTGTCTCTCGAAGAGCTGGCCAAAAAAGCCAAACTCACACAAGACCCAGCTAAACCATTGACAATTTTGACTGCATTGGTGACAAATCATCTTTTTTTTAAGTACCCACGAAGCAAAAGCCAAGATGCCTGTTTGCAGCACAGTGATCCCAAGAAAGGAGTTTGGAAAAGAGAAAGCTGAAAAGAAAGAGACACAGGAGCTAGGTTTAAATATTTGAAAAGATGCCAAAAATTCGGGAGGGGCTGGTCTTGTTTTCTGCTGCTCAGGAGACAATGGAGCAATGGATTCAAGTTGCAGGAAAAGGGATTCCACCTAAACATCAGGAAGAGGTTCCTGACAGTAGCAATGGAATATGCTGTCTCCTGAGGGTGTGGTGGAGTTTCCTTCTCTGGGGTTTTTAAAGCATTGGGTAGATGGTCAGTGTTGTCAAAGGTTTTCATGGCTGGAATCATTGGATTGCTCTGAGTTTTCTGGGCTGTATGGCCACTTTCTAGAAGTATTCAGTCCTGAAGTTTCACCCACATCTATGGCAGTCATCTTCAAAGGTTGTGAGGTCTGTTGGAAACTAGGCAAGTGGGGCTTATATATCTGTGGAAGGTTCAGGGTGGCAGAAAGAACTCTTGTCTGTTTGAGGCAAGTTTGAATGTTCCAATTGGCCAGCTTAATTAGCATTGAATGGCTTTGCAGCTTCAAAGCCTGGCTGCTTCCTGGCTGGGGGAATCCTTTGTTGAGAGGTGTTACCTGGCCCTGATTGTTTCTTTTCTGGATTTCCCCTGTTTCCTGAGTGTTGTTCTTTATTTGCTGTCCTGATTTTGGAGTTTTTTAATACTGGTAGCCAGATTTTGTTCATTTCCATGGTTTCTTCCTTTCTGTTGAAATTGTCCACATGCTTGTGGATTTCAGTGGCTTCTCTGTGTAGTCTGACATGATAGTTGTTAGAGTGGTCCAGCATTTCTGTGTTCTCAAATAATATACTGTGTCCAGGTTGGTTCATCAAGTGATCTGCTATGGCTGACTTCTCTGGTTGAATTAGTCTGCAGTGCCTTTCATGTTCCTTGATTCGTGTTTGGGCAATGCTGCTGTAGACTTGTCCACAGCTGCATGGTATTAGGTAGACTCCTGCAGAGGTGAGAGGACCCCTCTTGTCCTTCGCTGAACGTAGCATTTGTTGGATTTTCTTTGTATGTAGGTAGTTTATAGGTTGTGTTTCTTCATCAGCCTCCCTATGCAGTCAGTGGTTCCCTTGATGTATGGTAAGAATACTTTTCCTCTGGGTGGTTCTTTGTCTTTACTCTCCTGGCTTGGCCTTGTAGCTCTCCTTATACCTGTGGTGGAGTATCCATTAGCCTGCAGGGCCCAGTTTAGATCGTTCAGTTCACCTTGGAGAAGGTGGGGTTCACCGATTCTTTTTGCACGGTCTGCCAGGGCTTTAATTGTGCTTCTTTTTTGACTGGGGTGCTGATTTGAATTTTTATGTAGGTATCTATCCCTGGAGCCCCCGGTGGAGCAGCGGGTTAAACTGCTGAGCTGCTGAACCTGGTTGGTGGTTCAAATCTAGGGAGTGGGGTGAGCTCCCACTGTTGGCCCCAGCTTCTGCCAACCTAGCAGTTTGAAAACATGCAAATGTGAGTAGATAAATAGGTACCACTTCAGCAGGAAGGTAACGGCACTCCAGGCAGTCATGCTGGCCACATGACCTTGGAGGTGTCTACAGACAACACCAGCTCTTAGAAATGGAGATGACCACCAACCCACAGAGTCGGACATGACAAGACTTAATGTCAGGGGATCTTTACCTATCCCTGTGTATAGGTTTTCTGTAAACTGTGTGGCCAATTGTTGATTGGGTTTGCGGATGAATCGGACATCTAGAAATGGCAGTTTTCCTTCATTTCTTTTTTTCATGGAGAATTGGATATTTGGGTGGATGCTGCCCAGCATCTTGTTTGGTTCTTCCTCTCCGTGGCTCCAAATGATGAAGGTATCAAACACAAATCTGAACCATATGGTGGGCTTTTTTGGTGCTGTGTCTAGGGCTTGTTTTTCAAAGTGTTCCATGTAGAAATTTGCTATGACCAGGCCGAGAGGGCTTCAGTTGTGTTTTCCTGCCGGCAGAAGAAGCTTGAACTCGATGGCCCCTAGGATCTCTTCCATTCTTTCTGGGGGGCACGGGTGGCCTGGACGGGGCAGCCCCTTTAAAGGGGCCCCTGGCTGGATAAGGCCGAAGCCAAGCAGGCAGGGAGCCGGCTGGAGGGCAGAAGGAGTGGCCTCGCCCACTTCCGGCTTGCCTTAATGCTATGGAACCCAGGGATCTATCTCACCAGGCCTTTGGGCTTCCCTGCCAAAGAGGGATCTCTGCTGCCTCGCCAAACTACAACTCCTTACACTCCAAAGTATTGAGCCACAGCAGTTAAAGTGGGGCCAAACTGCATGCATTCGACACACCCATTTCCAGATATGCATAACACGCATAGCCTCTTTCCCAGAGCCATGTTTCCCCAAGCGATTAGGAGAGATGCCGCAGAGCCAAAATCCCCCACAACGCCTCCGCTTTCTGTGCCTAAAGGTCCCTCTGGAGGGAGTCTTAGGGCCCTTCCTGTGGACTCAGATAACCCAGTTCAAAGCAGATATTGTGGGATATTTTGCACTGATGTTCTGGGATATAGGGCTGTGTGGAAGGGCCCTAAAGGTCAGAGTAGTTTAATAGTCAGTGGCAATGGGACTTGTAGTTTAGCACTCAAAACTCGCCCTCCCCAAGGATGCACCGATTTACACACTATAGAACAAATTCAGTTGGTGCACAGGGTCCCTTTGGCCTGAAAACTCCCCCAATCCGAGGCCCCGTCTACACTTAATTTTCACTATGATGCACGGGTCCCTTTAGCCTGAAAACTTCCCCAATCCAAGGCCCAATCTACACTTAATTTTCACTATAGTGCACAGGGTCCTTTTATAATATAATAATAATTTATATACCGCCCTATCTCCTCAAGAGACTCAGGGCAGTTTCCAACATAACAGAAAACCATACAATAACTTAAAACCATACAACTAAACACAAAACAATAATGAACATATGTATACGAGACAAACAAATCAATCAATTAACACAGGCTTAAGAACTAAAGACAGAATGGCCTTTGGCCCGAAAGCTCTCACAATCCAAGACTCCAACTACACTTAATTTTCGCTATGGTGAACACTGGTTCCCCTTTGGCCTGAAAACTCCCCCAAACTCCTCACTAGAGTTTGGATCCACTTTAAATCCATTTTAGGGAGGGGGCTTTACGCAGCTCAGCCAGACAGGTACTGGACCTCAAAAAAACGACAAACCACAGAATTCTGCAGGAGGCAGAAAACGGATTTGAAGTGGATAAATGCTCAAGAGTGATGAGGCCCTAAATTTTCCCTATGGAGCACAGGGTCTCTTTGGCCTGGAAACTCCCCCAATACAAGGCCCCAATCTACACTTAATTTTTCCTATGGAGCACAGGGTCTCTTTGGCCTGGAAATTCCCCCAATCCAAGGCCCCAATCTACACTTAATTTTCTCTATGGAGCACAGGGTCTCTTTGGCCTGGAAACTCCCCCAATCCAATGCCCCATTCAGCTATGGGGCACAGGGTCCCTTTGGGCTAAAAACTCCCCCAATCCAAAGCCCCATCTACACTCAATTTTCCCTATGAAGCACAGGGTCCCTTTGGGCTAAAAACTCCCGCAATCCAAGGCCACAACTACACTCAATTTTCCCTATAGAGCACAAGGTCCCTTTGGCCTGGAAACTCCCCTATTCCGAGCCCCCATCCACACTTAATGTGGTTTCAAACCGGTATGAGGGAAAAAAGTGTAGACGATTCCATAGGATTCCATCTTGAAACTACGTAGTTGGACTGCCCGCAATGGGGGAAAGACACAAACCAATTGGAAGAAGAAAACGCGCACAAAAAGTATCGACTTCCTAACAAGAGAGCCCAACACGCACTAGTGCGCAGGAAAGGCTTTCGTGGGCGGGAGTTTGTTGCCTAACCGAGCTTGGGCCCGCATTAAATATCCAGTGGAGACGGCGGGGAGCAAGAGGACGCCGCAGCGCCGAACTCTCTTTCCCTCTGCGGCTGCTCACCTTCCAAGAGGCGCCCGATGATGGAGTCCAGGTTGAGCTTCTCGCCGTCGGACATGGCGGGAGAGGAGCGTCTCGGGAGCCTTCCTGTCTGTCTGCCTTCCTTCCTTGCTGCTGCTGCTGCTGCTTCCTGGGAAAGAGGGAGCGGCCGGGGAAAAGGCAAGGAAAGGGGCAAGGCTCTGGGTGCGCGCCTCCTTCTCGCCGAGGAGCCTCCGCCAAAAGCAGCCGAAGCGAGGCAAGGAGTGAAGAAGGAAGAGCGGAAGGGAGGAAGTCGAGAGGAATGACGCTGCTGCCAACCACCTCCTCCTACCGGCTGGAGGGAAAAAGGCTTCCCTGCGATTGCGCCAGCCTCCTTGCTCTCTCTCGACTTCCTCAAATAAATAAACCTCCCTTGCCTAGTTTCAAATATACTCTCAACCTGCCATAGATGCAAGTGAAATGTCAGGAGAGAATGCTTCTGGAATATGGCAATACAGCCCGGAAAACTCACAGCAACCCACTATTGTGGCAGAATTTGGGAAAGTTTCTTTCTAGGAATACAGTTTCTAGAAACCCCAAGCCAATATGGCCACTGAGCATTACCGCTGGACATTTTATGGGAGCTGCCACTCTCAAAAGTTACTTTTCCAAGCTCTGGAGGAAATAGATCACTTGCAGGGGCTCTTAGAATTGATCACTGGTAAAGAAATTATTGTGAAGAACATATAGAACCAGGGTGAGCTCTATATGTGGCCCTGGGCCAGAAGGTTGTCAACCCAGTTTAGGAATGTGTTTTCAACCTGGATGTACATGATTCACTGTGTGTCATTCAGAAACCATGTGGTTGTTGCAATGCGCCTTTGAGTCATTTTCAGCTGATGGAGACCCTAAGGCAAACCCATCACAGGGTTTTCTGAGCCTCAAGATGAGGATACAGTAGAGTCTCACTTATCCAAGACTCGCTTATCCAAGATTCTGGATTATCCGAGGCATTTTTGTAGTCAATGCTTTCAATATTTTGGTGCTAAATTCGTAAATACAGTAATTACAACATAACATTACTGCGTAGTAAACTACTTTTTCTGTCAAATCTGTCGTATAACATGATGTTTTGGTGCTTAATTTGTAAAATCATAACCTAATTTGATGTTTAATAGGCTTTTCCTTAATCCCTCCTTATTATCCAAGATATTCGCTTATCCAAGGTTCTGCTGGCCCGTTTAGCTTGGATATGTGAGACTCTACTGTACATTGTAAAACGAATACTGAGGTGCTGTGAGTTTTCCGGGTTGCATGGCCATGTTTCAGAAGCATTCCTCCTGACGTTTCGCCCACATCTATGGCAAGCATCAGAGGTTGTGAGGTCTGTTAGAAACTAGACAAGTGTGTGTGTGTGTGGCGGGGGGGGGGGGTTATATATTTGTTGAAGGTCTAAGGTGGGAGAAAGATCTCTTGTATGTTGGAGGCAAGTGTGAATGTTGCAATTAATCACCTTGATTGGCATTGAAAAGCCTTGCATCTTCAAAGCCTGGCTGCTTCCTGCCTGGGGGAATCCTTTGTTGTGGAGTGTTAGCTAGCCCTGATTGTTTCATGTCTGGAATTCCCCTGTTTTCAGGAAGCAGTTCTTTATTTTCAATGCTAATTAAGGTTATAATTAGCTTTTCAATACTAATCCAGGTGATAAATTTCAACATTCACACTTGCCTCCAACAGACAAAAGTTCTTTCTCTCACCCTGGACCTTTCACAGATATATAAACTCCATTAGCCTAATTTCCAACAGACCTCACAACCTCTGAGGATGCCTGCTATAGATGTGGGAGAAACATCAGGAAAGAATGCTTCTGGAACATGGCCATGTTCCCGGAAAAATCACAGCAACCCTGTGATTCCAGCCATGAAAGCTTTCGACAACAAAATGAATGCTCTTCAACACCACTTTAACTGGCATGGCCCAATGCTTATGGAGTCACAGGAGTCGAAGTTTTGCAAGGTTTTTAGCTTTCTCTGCCAAATAACGTTGGTACCTCACTAAATTACATCTCCCACAATTCCATAGCTAGTGGTGCCAAACTGCATTTGATCTGCAGAGTAGATGAACCCATAAGGTTTTCATAACCAAGCAGGGATTCAAAGCCTGTTCTCTAGAGTTGTAGTCTAATGCTGACACCACAACTTTACACTGGTTTGCTGTGAAGTATCCAGAATGAAATGCACCCATGTGTTGTTTGTCTGTTGGCATTGAATGTTTGCCATATATGTGTTCATTGTAATCCGCCC
Source organism: Anolis carolinensis (assembly GCF_035594765.1). Lineage (NCBI taxonomy): Eukaryota > Metazoa > Chordata > Lepidosauria > Squamata > Anolidae > Anolis > Anolis carolinensis. The sequence goes on from NC_085841.1 coordinate 237,662,099, forward strand.
TGAGTCCCCTTCGGGGTGAGAAGGGCGGAATATAAATACTGTAAGTAAATAAATAAATGTGTACAGTCACGTTCCTATAGATAAGATGCTGCCCGTTTGGAAGTAGACACACGAAGAGGAAAGTGTCAAGCTGCCTTAACTGGAGTTTTCTGAGTGTTGTTGAAAGACATATGCTTACACATGCAACACCACACACACACAATCTGGAAAGTATCAAAAGAAGAATTGTGTCTGTCATGCAGGCAGTTGCCCTCACTCTTCCAGGAAGAAGGCACTTCATTGCACCTTCTTTAAAAAGCTGCTGTATTTCTTTGATTGTAAGTTGCTTTCGATTGTAAGATGCACACTAATTTCAGTACCACTTATTGAAAAATGCCTTATTTATAGATTCTGAGACACCCCCATTTTAGAAATGTTTATATGGGGGAAAGGTGCACCTCAGAATTGAAGAAATGTGGTAGTCTGTTGCAGAAATCCATCACAGCAGCTTCCATTTCTCCTGAGAGAAGAGATCTGGAGAAAGTTCACAGTGATCTCTTTCCCAACAACTTCCAAACAACTTTCTGTGTTGTGGAATTCTAACTCAGGCACAGGAGGGATTCTGGGAGTTGTAGTCCAGAAACCAGGTTGATAATCTTATCACTAGAAGAGTGAGGAAGATCTGCATCAATAGTATAGTGTCAAGATCAAGGGAAGGCATAGTCCCATTCTGTTCTGCTTGGGTCATACCTTACCTGGAATATTGTGTCCAGTTCTGGACACCACAATTCAAGCTGGAGCATGTCCAGAGAAGGGCGACTGAAATGATCAAGAGTTTGGAAACAAAGTCCTGTGAGGGACAGCTGGACTTTGGGCGGGGGGGGGGGGGGGGAGCATTCAAATATAAGAATGGAAATAATCAGACCCATAACACATTCTTTTACATGTTTTTTATTCCACAACTGGCATGTACAGGGGGTATCAATCAATTTAAAAGCATGTTGTCGAAGGCTTTCATGGCCGGGATCACAGGGTTGTTCTGTGTTTTCCGGGCAGTATGGTCATGTTCCAGAATATTCTCTCCTGACATTTCGCCCACATCTATGGCAGGCATCTTCATATACCTCACAACCTCTGAGGATGCCTGCCATAGATGTGGGCGAAACATCAGGAGAGAATATTCTGGAACATGGCCATACTGCCCAGAAAATGCTGGTGCCTCATCAAACTACAGATCCCGGGGTTCCATTGTATTAAATCATGGCAGTTAACGTGGTGTCAAACAGCATTCATTCTAGTGTAGAGTTACCAAAGAACTGGAGCCCCGAGTGGCACAATGGATTAAACCCTTGTGGCGGCAGGACTGTTGACTTGAAGGTTAGGTTGCTGACCTGAAGGTTTCCGGTTCGAATCCAACCTGGGGCGAGCGTGGAAGAGCTCCCTCTATCAGCTCCAGATCCATGCAGGGATGAGAGAAGCCTCCCACAAGGATGGTAAAAACATCAGGGCGTCCCCTGGGCAGCATCCTTGCAGACAGCCAATTCTCTCTCACCAGAAGTGACTTGCAATTTCTCAAATCACTCCTGACATGAAAAAAAATCCTCATTAATTTAGATGGTAGAATTCAAAGACTGTTTTAGTCCGGATTAGTATACAAAGGGATCTTGCAGCATCTTGAGACTAAGAGAAAATGATGTTAGCATCAGCTTTCATAGCCCAAATCTATGTAGTAGATTTAGTTTACCGAAGGTTATGCTGCCAATGTCTTTCAGTCTCAAAGGTGCTACGATACCTGTTTGCAAAGGGATATCTAATTCAGATAGTGTTTTTTATTGTTTCATGTAGACTCCCTTTTCTGTCTTTGATTGCAGTTTTGTTGCTGTATTTGTTCCATTTACCAAAAAAAAATAGTACAAAACAGAAAGAAGAAGGGCAGAGGGCTAGATATAAATCTAATAGGTAAATACCTACACCAGGGGTCCCCAAACTAAGGCCCGGGGGGCCGATGCGGCCCTCCAAGGCCATTTACCTGGCCCCCGCCCTTAGTTTTAGACTTAGGCTCGCCCAAAGTTTGAAATGACTTGAAGGCACAACAACAACAATCCTACTTTATGATCTCATAGGCCAGAAGCAGGCCCACACTTCCCACTGAAATCCTGATAAGTTTACAGTATGTTGATTAAAATTATTTTTATTTTTAAATATTGTATTGTTTTTTCATTTACCAATATTGTAAATGAAATATTGTAAATGAATGATGTGGTAATAATATAATATATTGTGTATACATATGATATTGATAATAAATATTATAATGTAGTACAATATTTATTTATTTATTTATTACAGTATTTCTACCCCGCCCTTCTCACCCAATAGGGTGGCTAATAATAATAATAATACAATATAATAATATTATATAATATAATAATATAAATTATATATTATATATTAAATGTAATATTACGGTATAATGGTATAGTACAATATAGTAATATATAATGCTAATATTGTGCTATGCTAATAATATACTATATTGTATGTACATACAACTTGTAGGCCACTCTGAGTCCCCCTCGGGGTGAGAGAGGGTGGGGTATAAATGTAGCAA